>NC_142313.1:41051230-41225396 GCF_054855325.1 Carica papaya | reverse complement strand
TATTAAATATATTCTTTTACTAAAAACAAAAAATATCCAGCTCATGAGTAAATCTACAACTCGAGCTCCATCATTCTCTTCGTTATACTTCAAACACCCGAGTAAAGCTAAAAAAATTAATATTATTAGGCAATTCGAGATAAAGATTAATAATGAATAATAAATAAAAATATTAAAAAGGCAAGCTGTACATTCTTAACATCAAAAAATTATGATGCCTTTTCAAGAAAACCCTCTTCCTATTATCCATTTTGTTGAGATAAGCTCATATTTATTTGCCATAATGAAAATGAACATCCACTACCATAGCAAAGTACATAATAATGTTGCGATTGATTTGAAAAGGTAGATCGTATATGTTGATTAAGAAAATGATATCTAGTGTGTCATACGTCACATTTCTCGAATTATAAGTGTATTAAGAAAAAAAAGTGTCTACATTTCTCGAATTATAAGTGTATTAAGAAAAAAAAGTGTCTACAGTAATATTAATGGATAACTTAAGACAATGTTCAAAACATGTGTTCCTATAAATATGATTTTAATTAGATAATATTTTCTTAAATTACATTAGAATGCCCGATATACTAAAAAGATTATGGATTTGTCTTCCGTCAAACCTTCATCCACCTCAAGTGTAATACCCTTAATTAATTTTAAAATGTTTAAAATTAATATGTAAATATAATTTTTGAATTTTTTATTTAATGTATAAAATTTAATTTTTAATTTTATAAATTATTAATCAATGTAAAAATGAAGAAAATTAAATGGAGGATAAAATTGAAAATAATTTTCGAAAAAAAGGGTGAAATTTTGGATTTTAGAGATATTTTTAAAAGAAAATTCGAAAACTAAAGTCAAAACGTAATTTTAAAAAATTGTACCACGCAGGACGCTTAGTCAGCAGCCCCGACGAATCGGAACGCGTCGCGTGGCAAGGGACACTGACGCGATGCCGCATGGAAGGCGACGCGGGCGATCCGCATACCTGCGATTGGACAGTCCAAATTCGTTCCCACGCGCAAACTACGGGCAAAACCCGATGGTACCGCCCCGAAAAATTACAAAAACTGCCTCTGATGAGGCCATTCTCGATTTCCGTTCTTGTAATCACTGTTTCCTTCTCAATAGGTTGACTGAAGCAAAACACCCAACCGCAAAGGTGAGCAGGCGGAGTCGCCGCACCGGAGAACCCCGCTACCAGTGAGTTTCGATTTTTTATTTTTTCGGCCAATCGATGTCTCTTAACATGTTTTCTTGCAGTGATTGATACAAAACCAGCCGAATTCGATCGAAAACGTCCAAAAATAGCTGACCCGAGGTAAATTACCGCTGCGGGCAGTGGTGCTGTCGCTGGAGTTTCAGAATTGGCCAAGAAGAGGTCCTGACACTGATTATTTTTTGGGATATTTCTAGGTATTTGAAGTGTGTTTTAATCATCGAAAAAAAATTCAAGGAACCCAATGACCACCAGTAGGCGTAATCAACAAGTCTAACATTTCGGGCATCAATGTGAGTAACTTTATTCTCTGTTATATAATTAAAATCTAATTAATAATAATAATACAGTGTTTTGGGCAGTATAAAAAATATTATGATTAATTACATGTTACTAATGGAGTTAGAACCGAAAATCATTCATTGTTGATTCTGTTGATTTATTTTATAGTTTAAATGTATGACCATACCTGATTGATTGATCTTATAGTTGGAATGCATGTATTGATTGCTTCATGTGATTATCGTTGAATTGAGAAGCTAGAAATTAAAAGAAGTTGGAAAACTATTTGATTAAGTAAATGAATGAAACAACAACCTTATTGGATATCCTAGGAGATGGTGGACAGACCGAATACATAGGGAACCCTACTATAAATATTTCCTCATACCGGACGAGGTATCGAGGTTTGATAATTTGGCGTTCATACCGAACGGGGTATGGGGACGACTCGTTTTACCCTTATACCGGACGGGTTATCAAGGTTTAGTAATTTAGGGCTCATACCGGACAGGGTATGAGGACGACCTGTTAATTGAAAATATTAAAGGAAATAGTTCACGCATTGTAGGGACATCTCTATGAGCTCCTATGGATACCAGTAGGCTGATAAAAGAGAAAATTATTGTTCAAATCGATTGCATATGAAATCATAATATGTGCTATGTCATTGCCTCTATAGGTTATTTTTGTAAATCTCGTTACAGTAAGTAGACGGTAAATGATTTTATTTATGATGAACGATTTTGCTAAATTAAGAGCTTCATTTGTTGTTTTTATGATTTCTACCAACCTTCATTTCTGTATCAGTGAGTAGCGTGATATTTTTACTAGGCTAGTGTAGCTCATTTTTTCATTAACCATTTCAGATTAAGAGAATCAGGATCCAGAACCTGATCCACAAGAGGATTGCGAGTAGGACGTTCAGTTGTTTATTTTTAATTTATTTTCTCGGTTATTAATTGTTAATTTAGAATGATTATTCTTGTAAGCTCTATTTGGCACTTTCAGTTATTGTGTAAAGAATGTAAACCCTAACTATTTATATCGCTTCCGCACTAAATTTAAAACTTATTTCTTTTAAAATTTTCGGAGTCGTTATATCAAGGATGTTAGGGTCTATTGTAGAAAAACGAAGATACATATATTAAAAAAATTGTTTGCTAAGAGTCATTCTCATGTTTATGAGATACAAACTATACCTTTCTAGCCAACAGGGCTTGCAAACTCAGCATAAAACTCATTCAAGTCTGCTCTAGAAATCATACTACCAAAAAGCAAATAAACATAGTCAATTATTTCTTGTCAATTTTTAAAAAATAAAAATAATTCAAAAAATTTGAAAATAAGAAAGAAATTCAGTTGTTTTTCAACCTAGACCGGATCAAACCTAGAAACATTAGTCCAATTCAAATTGAAATCAAAAGAGTTTAATATTTAGTCTGGACGTCTTTTCTTATTTAATCTCTAGTTTGATCTGGTTCTATACCAATAAATTATATCTAAATATAAGACAACGACAATTAGAGATGAGGAAGAAAGTAGAGTTAAAAGAGGTTAAGCAAAGTATAGTCATTTAGTTGTTGACGTGCTTTCTTTTAATAGTTAATTACTTCTTCCATTATTGCATCAATGATTATATATGGTGTTAATGACGACATTTGAAAATATTTTTAGTAGTTGTATTTTTTAATTAATATTTTTGTTAGAATGATTAAGTAACTTGAACGGCACTTAGAAAGCTAGTGCCTCCTACCTTCCATATAATATATATTTTTTTTTATGAATTAACCAAGGTGATTTACATTTTATAAGATATTATATGAAATATTATAATAAATGAATATTATGCTGTTTATATCGCAATATTTAAAATTCTTTTGTAGCATAAATGTAGAGAAAATTACACTATAATAACATATATTATGCTTCGAAACAATTTCCTTTTTGTATCAAGAAATTAAACCTTGATATTATGACAACATAAAAGCCAAAATGAATTTTATTTCTTAAATATAAGTTATCAATTTTTACATGTATCTAAATATAATGTGTAAATTAAAGTATTACATCTCCATAACCTAGTACTGATATATATTTATATATACACTTGACCATCATATTTAATATATTTTTGGTACAAGGTATACGATAATCGAACATACACGACATTTAAGAGCTCTCCAAAATAAAAAATACTACATTTATATCGATGACAATAAAGAATAGCCGGCCACCCATGAACTGAACAAAAAAAAAACATATTTGTTCCCTGTCATTGGGAATTAGTCTCTCTCTCTCTCTCTCTCTCTCTCTCTATATATATATATATATATATATGGATTGCATGTATAATTGGCGTTCGCTTTGATATATTTATTTGTTACGTTTTCTCCTTTGCAAATTAAAATTAATTTTTAGACTCGATTTATTAATCTTTTTTTTTATGTTTTGCTGTCACAAATCATAAACTGACTCATTAACTAGTTGAGTTCTATACATTATGCATGCAATATATATAACTAACTATATATGTAGGTAGATATAGAGACAGGTGTATACGACTTATGTAGCCGTATCGACCAATTCTAGTGTCGTCCCATTATATATTATTAACAATGCCACTTTTAAAATATGTATATATAGCTAGTACAGTTACTTTGGATCCTCAAGTTACTTATTAGCCTAGAGAAAGAGAGAGAAGGATATCACTATGGGTTCGGAAGGTGAGGCTAACATTCCTGTAATTGATTTCTCGACTGAAAAGCTTAAGGCAGGTACAAGTTCATGGGTGGCAGCTCGTGATTCAGTGCGTAGGGCACTAGAAGAACAAGGTTGGTTCATAGCTGAGTACGACCAAATTTCTTTAGACTTTCACAATTCTATCTTCAGCGTGACTGAGGAGGCGCTTGACCTTCCCCATGAGACTAAAATGAAAAACTTTAACCCTAAACCTTCTTTTGGTTACATGTCTAAAATATCAAATATTCCTTTACATGAAAGCTTGGGCATTGACGATGCCACTGTTCTTGAAGCATGCCAAAACTTCACAAAGCTCATGTGGCCACAAGGCAATGATCGCTTTTGGTAAAAATTGGAGTTATATTTTCTTTACAAACACTCGTAATTTTTTCTTTTTCATTCTTTTAAACAGAATAATAAATTCTTTAGTATAGTATAAAGTATTCTAAGAATATAGATGAAATAATATATTTTGTTTTTAATATGTTGCAGTGAATGTGCTCATTTGTATGCACAATTGGTGGCGAAACTTGAGCAAATAGTGATGAGAATGGTTTTTGAAAGCTACGGGATAGAAAAGCATTACGAGTCCCACGTAGAGTCTTCCACTTATCTCCTAAAACTAGTCAAATATATGAGACCCACAAAAGAAGAAGACAAGGTTGACTTTGTGTCCCACTCAGACAAGACCTTTTTAACTATACTTCATCAGAATCATGTTAAAGGTTTAGAGTTAAGAACAAAAGACGGAAGCTGGATTTTTTTTGAGCCCTCACCTTCTTCTTTTGTGGTTATGGCGGGTGATGCTTGCATGGTAAGTTACTTTATTTTTATTAATTAAATTGAGATATAGTATTCTATAGAAATAACCTTTACCTATATTATTATCAAATAAATGATATAATTGTAGAAGGTAATACTTAAAATTCTAGCTTTATGTATAGGTAGATTAATTTTGTCTTATGTTAATATAACCAAAGACCCTTTTGATATATCAAGTTCTAGGCTGGGTTTGTAAACTTGAGTAATTATTATTGTTTTCTAAAATCTTGATTTGGTCAATAAAATGCCACGAATTCTTCTAAAAGGCTTGATCGAGATATAAATTAGGGACCTCTTCAAGAATTACACTTATAATTAAGGCTTTGGCAAAGCTAAATAGACTATAATGAAATCTTGTAGAAAAGTTTTCAGTTTGTCCTTTTATTTACCCTTCAAATATGTTTTCAAGAATTTTGGTTTAATTATGATTAATTTTTGAAGTACTCATGTATTTGTTTAATTTTTAGGCGTGGAGTAACGAAAGGATTAAACCTGGTTACCACCGGATTCTCGTAGAGAATGAAAACGAAATAAGATATTCATTGGCATTTTTTTCATTTCAAAAAGACTTAATAAAAGTGCCAGAAGAACTTGTAGATGAAGAACATCCTTTACAATACAAGCCATTTGATCAAATTAGCTTTATTCGTTTCTATGTGAAAAGTGGTGGTAAAAAATGCAAGTACAACGTCCTCAAAGCTTATTGTGGTACTTGAAACTTCATTTGTAAACTAAATATATATGTAATAATGTTGGAAATATCCCAACTGTCTTTATGTAAAATGATGTGTGCCATGTTCTTTTTTCTAATTGGAAAAATAAAGTGTTTTGTACACTATGTTGTAATCTAGCATCATTTAAAATAAAATAATTGATCATTTGAATAAATATGACATAATAATTTGTTATAAATTTATAAAATATGAAACAATAAAGAACTCAACACATGTATAATGACGAGCCAAGTTATATATTCTTTTTGAAGGTTCCAAACTTGTAAAGACCCATAATTTAATAAATATAGAAATATTGAATCAATAAAATAGTATCAGAACTAATTTAGAGTTTAGGGTTCACATTTCTTATATAATGAATTGGGATGCCCAATAGGATTACCGAAATATCACTTTAAGAAAGTTTTTCAATAACAGAATAAATAAATAAAAGAAAACATAACTAAAGATCCTATGGAGTTAAGCTCCGCTGGGCAACTTTTGTGGAATGCAGGATGCTTCTTCATTCGTAACTTTCTTCTTACTATTGACGATTTGGATCTTGGTCTTCTTGATCTGAAAATGGTTAAATAGGGGGATGAGTTACAGTAACTTAGTAAGAATATCACGTTTAACACCGATACGAAAAATTAAAGGTTGGTAAAAATCATAAACAACTAATGGAGTCATTATTTCTTTTTAAATAAAATCATTTAACATAAAAATCATTATTCCTATACTTACCCTTATGAGTTTTCAAAACCAATCTATAAAGACAATAACTAGGATAGCATTTTATTTCATATTTAAATGAAGAATAATAGTAATTTACCTTCTTACCCGCTTACCAATGCCTCTATGGACCCCCTGTAAAGACCTCGAACGCAAAAGAAATGAATTTATATTTTAAATGTGGAAATGAATAATAATGTTACGGTTTACATTCTTTACACAGTAAATTGGAATACCAATAGGGTTACAAAAAATGTCCCTCCTACATTGGTTCATAAAAAACACAAACAGTAGTTAAAAACAAATAAATAGATACCCTATGGGTTAACCTTCACTAACACCTAAAGGAAGTCAGGAAAGTAAACTACTCACAACCCTCTTACTGATCAGAATTTGGATCTTGATCTTCTTGATCTGAAATAATTAATAAAATGGTGAGCTACACTACCCCAGTAAAAATATTATACTAATAATTGATACGAAAAATTGAGTGTTGGTAAAAATAACAAAACAACTAATGGAGCTTTTGATTTAAGTAAATAGATTTAATTCTAAAACGTTTTATTTCATACTTACTGTTACAAGTTTTTTCAAAAATAACCTATAAAGACAAATAACCAAGTAATATTTTATGTTTATGTATAAGATCAGTAATACTTCTTTTTAACCTACTTACTGAGACCCCTGGAGGTCCATAGGGATATCTCTCTACTCGTAGACTCAGTATTAAGATTTCACAATCTACTCGGCCGTCCCCATATCTTGTCCAATAATGGGGCGTCAAAAACTCATTGCCTCGATACCCCGTTCAGTATGAAGGTGAACCATATCTCCCAAAATTCTTCTGGTGTGAGACTTCTTAGGCATGTCCAACTGAGGTAATATCTACGGTAGGGTTCCCTATGTACCAAGTCCATCCACTATTTTTTAGAATACTCAGTAAGCTTTCATTTATATAGATTCTAATCATCCAAACAATCACCAAATGCATACCAACATCTCATTACATATTCATAGATTGATTTAAACGGCATCTAAGTGAGTGATATAGTTTAACATAACCGAATAACCAAGTAACTAGATAACTAAATAAACAATGCAGGAGGAACTAAATAAACTAAATAACCAAAAAGATCATCAAACTATCAATTTAATACTCACAATATAATAGTAAATAATTTAAGCAGTATATGAAATTAAACAGGAAATCATGACAAATATGAGCTAACTGGTTCCGGCTCCACTAGTGACCTATAATTATTTTTAAGATTTTTTAAATTTTTACAAAATATATAATCATCAATTATTAGTCCTCAATTTACTATAAAAGAGAATAGGGTGAGGGATCCATGCCCGAATCAGTATTTTGAAATGTCGTACTATTCACTATGCTTCTTAACAAGGCTTGAGTTTCTTAAATTTTTTCTGCGGAAATTAAAATATTTGTCATATACCTAAAAATAATCCAAAAACTCAAAATCAGTGTTGAAAATCTATTTTGGCCAATTTTAGGGTTCCGACACGGCGGTGTCGCCGTGCTCCAGCTCCCGCTCCACCGCCCACGGTGGCAGTTCACCTCGGTCTGGCCAGTTTTTACTAGTTTTACACGTATCCCTATGAAAAAATATATTATGAGACCTCGATTGGCCAAAAAATAAAAAACAACCGAACCTACTGGCAATGGGGGTCTCCGATTGCAGTAGCTCTACTGGTTCTCCTTTGTGGTTAGGGTTTCTTCTCCAGGTAACCTACACAGAAAAGGACGATGAACACAATGGTTAATAAATTGTGTGAAACGGGAAACAGGAAGGGGTTCATCATAGGAGTTTTAGGGTCTTGGCTGTGGCAGCTCTGCCGGGGTTTGCCTACAGTTTTCGGCTCACCCACCGTCCATTTTTCTCCGATATGACCACAAGCAGGCTTAGAATCGAATTTCGAGTGCAGAGGGGAAAATTTATCTTTTTTACAGTCGACGGTGGCTCCAGTGCAGCGGCGACGGGGGATCGGCCTCTTTCTCCGTCGTTTGGTTCTTCTTTTCTGGCGAGGGATGGGTGGCTAAGGTTAGGTTCTCCTGCGACACGATGTTTAAATATTAATTCTGTGTTGATTTGGGCCGTCCGTTGGGGGATACGTGGAGTGAGTAGGACCATTTGATGATTTTTCGTTTAGGTTGATTACATGGACGAATTTAGGTTGTCCATTGCAATCAATCTCGTTTGTTCGATAGCATCTAAAGAAGGAATACATCTGATCGTCCATGTGCGCGAGATGTGATCTGGGCTGTCGAATCTCCAAGCTTGCGGATCGCCTGTGTGGCCTCCTGTGTAGAGCCGATGTTAGCTTGCCTACCACGCAACGTTCTCTGTTTCACTCAGGTTGTTGATTGGGCCGTCCTAAGTGGTTAAACTTTTTCTTTTTACGTTTTAATCCCTTGTTTTTAAATTTTCTTTCAAAAATACCCCCCGAATTTAAAATTTCACCCATTTTCTCCAAAATTATTTTTAATTCCGTCTCTAACTCTTTTTTCTCAAAATTTTAATAAAATTAAATTTAAAATAAATCTATTTAATTATTCATATAATTTTTTATAATTAAAATGAAAATCTCAAGCCGATTTTCAGGCCCGAGTATTACAACTCTCTCTCCTTAAAAAAAATTAGTTACTTAAATTTTTCATCCTCTCATTTAGTCGAACAGCAAGGAGTACTAGGTTCTGAAGTCTGATTCTAATTCCCAAGTGGCTTCTTCCTGAGTATGATTCTGCCATAGGACATTGACAAAGAGAATTTCTTTGTTGTGAAACACTTTGTTCTTCTTGTCTACAATGTCTACTGACACCTCCTCATAAAATAGATCCTCCTAGAGTGAAAGGGGCTTTTAGGACAAGATGTGTGAGGGGTTCGAGTTGTACTTGCATAGTATGAACACATGAAACACATTATGAATTCTGGATAGCTTTGGAGGTAGTGCTAGTCTGTAGATGGACATACCAATCCTGTCTAAGATTTTAAATGACTCAATAAACTGGGGATTTAATTTTTCTCTCTTTTCAAACCTGTTTATTCCCTTGAAAGGGGGGTGACTTTAAGAAACACTAGATCGCATTTCTCAAATTCTAAATCCCTCATCCGGGTGTTCGCATAATTCTTCTATCTACTCTGAGTTGTCTGGATGTTCTTCCTGATCTTAACTATCTTGATTGTATTCTCCTCCACAAGATCTAGGCCAAACAATTTTTTATCACTACCTCTTTCCAACAGATTGACGACCTACAGGGTTGACCATATAATGCTTCATACGGGGTCATGTCGATACTTATTTAATAGCTGTTATTGTAGGTGAACTCTATCAAAGGTAGGTGATCATCCCAATGTCCTCTGAAATCTAGAACACAAATTTGGAGCATAACTTCCAGTGTGCGAATCGTCCTCTCTGATTGTCCATCAGTTTGAGGGTAGAATGCAGTGCTAAAGAACAGTTTCGTTCCCACAACTTGCTAAAAATTAGACCAAAATTGAAAAGTAAACCTGGAATCTCTGTCGGATACCACTGTCACCGGAACTCTATGTAACCTGACTATCTCCCAGATATAGATTCTTACTAACTTGCCTAAGGGGTCGGTAATCTTGATAATCAAGGAGAGGACTTGGTGAGTCAGTCGATAATTACCTAGATAGCATCATGTTCTGAGCGTGCCTCAAGAAACCTTGTCACAAAATCCATTGTGATATGTTCCCACTTCTAATCTAAAATCAGTAATGGCTGAAGTAACTCGTCTAAGTGTTGATGCTCTACCTAAACCTGTTGACATACCAGACACTTGGAGAGAAAGTTGGCTATCTCTCTTTTCATCCTGCTCTACCAAAATTGGAGTCACATACTTTGATACATTTTAGTACTTTTAGGATGTATGACGAACTTTGAGGTATGAGCATTTGTCATGATGTTCCTATTTAGTTCATTGTCATCTGAAATACACACCCTATACTGAAACCCGAGTAATCCATCGGCAGAAACTCGAAATTCTAGATTTACTCCCTATTCTGCATCATTCTTGAGAGTTGTTATGGTGGAATCTGTTAATTGGATTTTATTTATTCTCTGGATTAATTTGGGTTAGACAGTCAAGTGGGCCAAACATGTAACCCTCTTCAAGTCTTGAATTCGTATCTATTGTGTAGCCCCTACTACCCTGCATTCAGAAACTATTAAATAAGCAAATATACCTGCATTATTTTTGCTGAGCGCATCCGCTACCACATTGTTCTTGTCCGAGTGATACAAAATATTGCAATCGTAGTCTATGAAGAGCTATATCCATCGCCTCTGACGCATGTTGAAATTCTTCTGAGTAAATATATGCTTTAAGCTCTTATGGTCAGTATAAATCTCAAAAGTCTCTGCATACAAGTAGTGGCACCAAGTCTTAAAAGCGTTGATAATGATGACAAGTTCTAAGTCGTAGGTGGGGTAGTTCTTCTCATGACTCTTCAACTGGCTGAACCCATAGGCTATGATCTTCATATGCTGCATCAAAATACAACCCAATCCTAAGTAAAAGGCATCACTATACATTGTGTCTCCACCTATTCCATTCAGTAAAGCCAACACAGGTATAGTAGTCAACCGCTTCTTGAGTTATATAAAGCTTATTTCGTAATTCTCATTCCACTCAAACTTGACGTTCTTCTTTGTAAGTCGGGTCAATAGAGCAATTAGACTAGAAAATCCTTCAACAAACCTGTAGTAATATCCTATCATTCCTAGAAATCTACAAATATCCTTAACCGATGTTAATTTCTCTCAACTGAGTACTGCCTCGGTTTTTCCGGAGTTCGCTGATATTCCATCCCTTGATATGTACCCTAGGAAGGTAGTCTGCTCAAACCAGAACCCACAGTTGCTCAATTTTGCATACAATTTCTTGTCTCTGATAACCTGTAAAACTTAAGTCAGGTGGTGAACGTATTCCTCTTTGCTCTTTGAATAAACCAAGATATCATCGATAAACATAATGACGAATTGATCTAGGAATTATCTGAAACCCTTATTCATCAAGCCCATAAAAATGGTTGGTTCGTTGGTTAGTTCAAATGGCATGACCAGGAACTTATAGTGTCCGTACCTGGTTCTAAAGGTTATCTTGAGAATGTCCTCTGCCCTAATCTTTACTTGATGGTAACCTGAATGCAAGTCTATTTTAGAAAAATTTGGGCACCCTGCAACTTGTCAAAAAGGTCATCAATTCTGGGGAGGGGGTACTTATTTTTTATCATGACTCTGTTCAATTCCATGTACTCAATGTATAATCTTAACGTCCCATCCCCTTTCCTTGCGAATGTGAATCCAGCACCCCAAGGAGATACACTATGTCAAATGAACCCACTATCCTATAATTTATTTATCTGTTTTCCTAACTCTTCCATCTAAATACAACTCATGTAATAAGGGGCAATCAAGATAGATTGGGTGTCAGATTGAAGATCTATGATGAACTTAACTTCTTTGTCCACTGGCAGTCCAGGTAGTTCATGAGGAAACACATCCGAAAAGTCTCGGACTACTGGGATCTCTTGAATGCAAACTTCTTTCTTAGGTTTACCTAATGTAGAGAGACAACCGAGTTAAAGTTCTATGTAATAAGAAAATTTCCATGAGGGAATAATATTTAAAACTTTTATTAACTTGTAAATGATTCTTCATTATGAGGGTTGAATACAAGTTTTTTGTAGAAATAATCTACAGTGGCATGATACACCGCTAACCTGTTCATTCTCATAATTACATCAAAGTCTCCGTGTAAATCTCTATCAGGTCCACACTCAGTTTCTTATCTGTTATGTCTATGATACAAGTTTTGTATATAATCTCACCTACTAGTGTCTTACTTATAGGAGTAGATATAAACAACATAGAATCAAGTCTCTCAGGTAATACATTCAAATTTTGTGCAAAAACATGTGAAATATATGAATATGAAATACCAATATCAATCAAAATATGTGCAAGGTGATTACAGATAGTGTACGGTGATGTAGCACCCGGAAAGGAGGAGAAAAAAAAAAAAAAAAAAAAAAAAAAAAAAAAGAGGGCGGCCACGTCAGCAGCCACGTCAGCAGGCCCAGTCAGCAGTCCCGGCCAACCAGGGCCTGCCACGTGGCAAGACCGCGTCACTCCAAAAGGAGCCACGTTGGCGATCTGCGTGGGTGCGATCCGACGGCCCAGATCAATCACGCGATCGGACGGCCCAGATTCAATCGCACGGACGGCCCAGATTCAATCAAAAACGAACGGCCCAGATTAAAACAAAATGAACGGCTGTGATCAAAAGGCAAGGGGTTATAAATAGAACCCCCACACCAGACCACAAACCCTAGCCGCCAGCCGCTCGCCGGAGAAGACGAACCAGAGGCCGACCGCCGCCACCCGCCGCCACTCGCCGCCGCACCGGGGAAATTTTCGACCGCCGATCGAGGTAAATTTCATACCCCCGACTCGTTTTTCCCCACTGATTCCTCCTATGGCCAAATCGAAACCGAAATCCCGGCCAAACGGCCGGAATACGCGGCCGAAGCCCAGCGGCGCCGCCGCGCCCCCTCTCGGTTTTTGCCTCCGACGAGGCCCTTCCCGGCCTCCGTTCGATGCAATTTTTATATCACCGTGATCACCATTCTTTTCTCTACAGGTTGACCGGAGCCGAATCACCAAAACACGAACCTCGCCGGAGAGCCGCTGCACCCGAGAGCGCCGCCGCCGGTAAGCTCCGTTTTTCCGTGATTTTTTGGCCCCCCGAGGGCCCTAGGGCTGTTTTCTGACAAGGACCAATGCGAGTGTGGCCGAATTCGGCCGAAAACGGCCGAAAACAGTCAACCCGAGGCGACTCGCCGCCGCCAGCGGCGGCGCCGTCGCCGGAGCACGGCGGAGCCGCCGTGCCGGAGTTGCGATTTGGTCCGAAAGGGGCCCTGGGCCTAATTTGGATTTTTTTTGGAACACGTGCAGGTACTGTTAGTGTGTTTCAGTTCCCCGGGAAAAATTCAGGGAAAATTAGGGAAGGCCTGCAGGCGCACTGTGAATCGTATTCGGATCTCGAAAACAAGTAAGGACCCCTCACCCTATTTCCTATCACGGTATTAAAGTTCAAAATGATAAAACGGTATTCCTTGAATTGTGTGAAACTGCTTAAGGTTGCTAATGGAGCCCGAGTCTAGTGTGATTTATGATTTACTGTTATTTGGCCTGTTTTACAGCATTAAATGCATTATGAGGTTTGATGTGTTCATTTTATAGTTTCGAATGCATATATTACTGTTTTATTAATTATGGGTTGAATGACTGAAGAAGTGATACTGTATATTGTCTGTTCGGCATGAATTATGATTTGCTTGTTTAAATGTGAATTGATGATGCTTATTGAGGAAAAGTGAAATGAAACATTGTATAGACTGATAATTGTATGATGGGGTCAGCCTGACTAGATATCCTGGGAGATGGTGGACGGACCGGGTCCGTAGGGAACCCTACCGGGATTGTGGTCTCACATGCCGGACGGGGTATGGAGATCTTATGGTTTTGGCGCCCATACCGGACGGGGTATGGGGACGGCCCGTTTCACCCTCATACCGGACGGGGTATTGAGGTTTATGGTTTTGGCGCCCATACCGGACGGGGTATGGGGACGGCCCGTTTCACCCTCATACCGGACGGGGTATTGAGGTTCATGATTTTGGCGCCCATACCGGACGGGGTATGGGGACGGCCCTGGAAACTGATTATGAATGTTAAAGGTTAACGGGTAGCGGGACCCCTAGGGACCCCCATGGATACTGGTAGGCTGGTAAATGAGAAAAGGATATGTTGCATAATGATTGAATTACAAAAGGCGTGATAAGTGCTATGTTTTACAGCTTATATTATTCCATGATTGTGATAATGTTATTATTTTCTTATATTGTTTTCATAAATTCCACCGAGGTAAGTGGATGGTAGAAGTTTTATTATTGATAAAAGGTTTTGTTGTAAATTATGCTCCATTGGTCTTTTTGTGTCTTTCTACCCACCTTTACCTCCGTGACGGTGAGATATCGTGATGTTCTTACTGGGCTAGTGTAGCTCACTCCTTAATTAACCATTTCAGATCAGGAAGACATGGTTCCCGAGCCCGTTCCGCAGGAGGACGACGAAGGGAATGCCTAGAGACTCTGTAGTCATACGCATAGTTTATTTTCGAGTTTTCTTTCTTAGTTAGTTTAACCTTTTATATTTTAAGTACGTTTTTTTGGTTTTTCGTGTAAGGGATGTTAAATGAAATTTTGATCTCGCTTCCGCATTCGATATATTTAAATACTCATTTCATTTTAATATTTTCCGGGGCCGTTACAGTTGGTATCAGAGCCGCATTTCCTCGGACCCATCCCTTACACTATAGTCCTTCAAAAAAAAAAATACTCACCGATGGGTCGTTACTCAACCATTCCTTGTAAATGCAGGTACACAGAAATGAGGAGAGGAAGGCCCCCACTAAACCGAGCGGCACAAGATAATTCACTTCGGGAGGATTTGGACAGATTATATGAGATGGTGGAAGCTCTCGTAGCTGCCCAGCGAAGGCAAGAGGAGAGAAGGGAGTTACCCGGACCTCCTCCGCTAGCGCAGGTTGAGCCCCCGTTACAGCAGGCTGATCCCGAGCCACCCCGGCAGGAGCCTGTTCCTCCACAGTACCACCCGGCACCACAGCCGCGGTACGACCCGGTACCACAGCCACAGTACCAACAGGTACCGCCACAGCATATTCCAGTGCCCCCACCCCATCAGCAGGCGCCACCACAGGGTCCCCCAGTTCACCCTCAGCCGGCCCCGGTTCCTTTACCTCGGGACCCCGCTCCCTCCTTGATCGACCCCGGCTTCATAGAGAGGTACAGGAGACTGAACCCTTCTACTTTTTCAGGGGGATCCTCTTTCGAAGAGGCCCAATACTGGCTGGCGGAGACTGAGAGAGCATTTGAGACCTTGGGAGTAATTCCTGAGCAGAGGGCTGCCATTGCCTCCTACATGCTGGTAGGGGAAGCAGTACGCTGGTGGGAGCTCAAGCGGGCCACCTTGCCTGTACCAGTTACTTGGGAGCAGTTCCTAGCGGCTTTCCATGCGGAGTATCTCCCTAAGCACATCCAACACTTAAAGGAAATTGAATTTGCTCAGTTGGTCCAGGGTAATATGACAGTGTCGGAGTATGCCCGCAAGTTCCTGGAGCTGGGTCGACATGCCCCGGAGACATTGTTGGATGAGGGCCGAAAGGCCAGGAAATTCCAGTGGGGTCTCCGCCCGGAGATCAGACAGCACTTGTTGGTGATGGAGCTCGAGACATATTCGGCAGTCCTGGCAAAGGCGCAGATCATAGAAAGGAGCTTCGACACCCGCCCTCAGCTAACGGGAAGTTCCCGACCTTCAGCCCCGCTCCGCAGGCCAGCGCCTACCATGCCTGTCCAACCCAGTAAGAGACCCAGGCCTGCCGTTCAGGGCCCTCCTCAGGTTATGGGGGCAGCTCGTGGGAAGATCTGCCAGTACTGCGGTAGGGATCATGGGGACCGACCCTGCTACCGCCTCAACAACACCTGTCGCATATGCGGCAGTGCCCAGCACTATGCGAGGGAGTGCCCTAGGAACCAGAATCAAGGGAGGCCTCCAATCCAGGGCAGAGTTTACAACCTTACCCAGAAGGATGCCGATGCAGACCCGGACGTGGTACATGGTATGTATACTATCTCTGGCCACATTGCTCATATTTTGTTTGATACTGGTGCATCACATTCTTTTATTTCACATGTTCTTGCTTCCAAAATCTGTGTATCACCTGATAGACTAGATTCATTATTGTTTGTATCTACCGCTGGGGGGGAGACACTACTAGGAGAGGTTGTCTACAGGGCATGTGCCGTGGAGATAGCAGATAGGAAATTAAGGGTAGACCTGATAGGGTTAGACACAGGGGATTTTGATGTAATCCTAGGAATGGATTGGCTGGCGGCGTATCACGCCACCATAGACTGCTTTAATAAAAAGATTGTATTTAATCCTCCCAACGAGGAGCCATTTACAAGTTAATAAAATTATTCGGTACTGATTCTCCCTAATGACAAATTCTTTTCTTCTTAATTCCCAGTACGTTGATATTGTATTTTCCCTAACTAGGTAAACCCAAGAAGGAAGTTTGTATCCAAGAGATTCCAGTAGTCCGAGACTTTCCAGACGTATTTCCGGATGAACTGCCCGGTCTACCAGGGGACAGAGAGGTCGAGTTCACCATAGACTTACAGCCAGGAACCCAACCCATTTCGGTAGCTCCTTACCGAATGAGCCGCATCGAAATGGAAGAGCTAAGGAAACAAATCACTGAGCTACAAAACAGTGGCTTCATTAGACACAGCATTTCCCCATGGGGTGCCGGGGTTACTTTTGCAAGGAAAGGAGATGGAACGTTGAGGCTGTGTATTGATTATAGAAGGATAAACAAGGTAACAATTAAAAACAAGTATCCTCTCCCCCGGATTGATGACCTTTTCGATCAGTTGCAGGGTGCACAGGTCTTTTCTAAAATAGATCTACGATCAGGTTACCATCAGGTAAAAGTGAGAGCAGAAGACATCCCCAAGACGGCATTCCGAACCAGGTACGGACACTATGAGTTCCTGGTTATGCCGTTTGGGCTAACCAACGCCCCGGCCATCTTTATGGATCTAATGAACAGAATCTTCAGAGAGTTCTTGGATAAATTTGTCATCGTGTTCATCGATGATATCTTAATCTACTCAAAAAGTAGAGAAGAACATGCTCATCATCTTGCCCAAGTCCTCCAGGTACTCAGGGAAAAGAAGTTGTATGCAAAGTTGAGCAAGTGTGGATTTTGGCTCGAGCAAACCGCATTCCTAGGACATGTTATATCGAAGGAAGGGGTGTCGGTGAACCCCGAAAAGGTTGAAGCGGTACTTGGTTGGAAAAGGCTGACAACAGTTAAGGAAATTCGCAGTTTCCTAGGGATGGCGGGTTATTACCGCCGGTTTGTCGAAGGGTTCTCCAGTCTAGCGGCCCCTCTAACCCGACTCACAAAGAAGAATGCAAAGTTTGATTGGAATGAGAACTGCGAAAGGAGTTTTTCAGAATTGAAGAAGCGACTGACTACTGCACCCGTGCTGGCTCTACCGAGCGGATCAGGAGGGTATACAGTTTATAGTGATGCCTCCTATCTGGGCCTGGGTTGTGTCCTGATGCAGCATGGAAAGGTTATAGCATATGGGTCTAGACAGCTAAAGAATCATGAGAAGAACTATCCTACCCATGACTTGGAGCTTGCCGCAATCATACACGCCTTGAAAATCTGGCGCCATTATTTGTATGGAGAGACCTTTCAGATCTACACCGATCATAAGAGTTTGAAGCACATCTTCACTCAGAAGGATCTCAACATGCGTCAGAGAAGGTGGATGGAACTCCTCAAGGACTATGATTGTGACATCCTATACCATCCAGGTAAGGGCAACGTAGTAGCCGATGCCCTCAGCAGGAAGAGTGCAGGCACCCTAGCCCATCTGATGGTTTCGGAATGCAGGTCCATTGGGGCTACGCAGCAGGTTCGACTGCAAGATCTGAAAAGGGCCACATGTTTGAGCCACCTAGCAGTCCAACCCGAGTTAATCCAAAAAATAAAGGAAGCCCAGTCAATCGACCCCGCCCTAGTAAACCGCAAGAAGGATGCAGAACAAGGAGTGAACTCAGACTTTCAGATCTCCGCCGACGGATTGATTCGTTTCAAGGACAGAATGTGTGTCCCAGACGACAATGAATTAAAAAGAGACATCATGACAGAGTCCCATAGTTCAAGGTTCGCCATGCATCCAGGAAGTACAAAAATGTACCAAACTATGCGACCCCGATTCTGGTGGAATGGGATGAAGAGAGATATAGCCGACTTTGTATCTAAGTGCTTGGTATGTCAGCAGGTCAAAGCAGAACATCAACGCCCAGGGGGGTTGCTTCAGCCTTTACCGATTCCAGAATGGAAGTGGGAACACATCACCATGGACTTCGTATCGGGACTACCCAAGGCACGATCGGGACACGATGCCATATGGGTAATTGTTGATCGACTCACTAAGTCTTCCCACTTCCTGGCCATCAGAATGACTGATTCGTTGGACAAGTTGGCAAGAATGTATGTCCGGGAAATAGTCAGACTGCATGGGGTCCCAGTAACAGTGGTATCCGACAGGGATCCCAGATTCACTTCTCGGTTTTGGAATAGTTTCCAGCAAGCTATGGGAACAAAGCTGTCCCTCAGTACTGCCTTCCACCCCCAAACCGATGGACAATCAGAGAGGACAATCCGTACGCTGGAGGATATGCTCCGAGCTTGTGTCCTTGACTCCGGAGGCCATTGGGACGACCACCTACCCCTGATAGAGTTTGCCTACAACAACAGTTACCAAGCAAGCATCGGCATGGCCCCATACGAGGCGCTATACGGTCGTCCGTGCAGGTCACCGATTTGTTGGGAGGAAGTGGGCGATAGAAGATTGTTTGGCCCGGATTTGGTGGAAGAAACCACGTCCAAGATAGTTAAGATCAAGAAGAACATCCAGACGGCTCAGAGTAGGCAAAAGAGTTATGCTGATACCCGGAGGAGAGACCTGGCCTTTGAGAAAGGTGACCGGGTGTTTCTTAAAGTCACCCCCTTCAAGGGAATTAGTAGGTTCGGCAGAAGGGGAAAATTAAACCCCAGATACATTGGACCCTTTGAAATCTTAGACAAGATTGGTACCACTGCCTACAGACTTGCACTGCCCCCTGAGCTCTCCCGGGTTCACAATGTGTTTCATGTATCTATGCTGCGCAAGTACAATCCGGACCCTTCTCATGTCGTGGCTCATGAACCGCTTTCACTCCGAGAGGACTTGTCTTATGAAGAAGTACCGGTCAGTATCACAGACCGAGAAAGCAGAATACTCCGTAACCGGGAAATATCATTTGTAAAAGTCTTGTGGCAGAACCACACGCCTAGGGAGGCGACTTGGGAGCTGGAATCAGAATTTAGGGCCCAATATCCTCATCTGTTTGATCAAGAGTAATGAGGCAAATTTGGGGACCAAATTTCTTTATGGGGGGGAGAGTTGTAGCACCCGGAAAGGAGGAGAAAAAAAAAAAAAAAAAGAGAAAAAAAAAAAAAAAAAAAAAAAAAAAGGGCGGCCACGTCAGCAGCCACGTCAGCAGGCCCAGTCAGCAGTCCCGGCCAACCAGGGCCTGCCACGTGGCAAGACCGCGTCACTCCAAAAGGAGCCACGTTGGCGATCCGCGTGGGTGCGATCCGACGGCCCAGATCAATCACGCGATCGGACGGCCCAGATTCAATCGCACGGACGGCCCAGATTCAATCAAAAACGAACGGCCCAGATTAAAACAAAATGAACGGCTGTGATCAAAAGGCAAGGGGTTATAAATAGAACCCCCACACCAGACCACAAACCCTAGCCGCCAGCCGCTCGCCGGAGAAGACGAACCAGAGGCCGACCGCCGCCACCCGCCGCCACTCGCCGCCGCACCGGGGAAATTTCCGACCGCCGATCGAGGTAAATTTCATACTCCCGACTCGTTTTTCCCCACTGATTCCTCCTATGGCCAAATCGAAACCGAAATCCCGGCCAAACGGCCGGAATACGCGGCCGAAGCCCAGCGGCGCCGCCGCGCCCCCTCTCGGTTTTTGCCTCCGACGAGGCCCTTCCCGGCCTCCGTTCGATGCAATTTTTATATCACCGTGATCACCATTCTTTTCTCTACAGGTTGACCGGAGCCGAATCACCAAAACACGAACCTCGCCGGAGAGCCGCTGCACCCGAGAGCGCCGCCGCCGGTAAGCTCCGTTTTTCCGTGATTTTTTGGCCCCCCGAGGGCCCTAGGGCTGTTTTCTGACAAGGACCAATGCGAGTGTGGCCGAATTCGGCCGAAAATGGCCGAAAACAGTCAACCCGAGGCGACTCGCCGCCGCCAGCGGCGGCGCCGTCGCCGGAGCACGGCGGAGCCGCCGTGCCGGAGTTGCGATTTGGTCCGAAAGGGGCCCTGGGCCTAATTTGGATTTTTTTTGGAACACGTGCAGGTACTGTTAGTGTGTTTCAGTTCCCCGGGAAAAATTCAGGGAAAATTAGGGAAGGCCTGCAGGCGCACTGTGAATCGTATTCGGATCTCGAAAACAAGTAAGGACCCCTCACCCTATTTCCTATCACGGTATTAAAGTTCAAAATGATAAAACGGTATTCCTTGAATTGTGTGAAACTGCTTAAGGTTGCTAATGGAGCCCGAGTCTAGTGTGATTTATGATTTACTGTTATTTGGCCTGTTTTACAGCATTAAATGCATTATGAGGTTTGATGTGTTCATTTTATAGTTTCGAATGCATATATTACTGTTTTATTAATTATGGGTTGAATGACTGAAGAAGTGATACTGTATATTGTCTGTTCGGCATGAATTATGATTTGCTTGTTTAAATGTGAATTGATGATGCTTATTGAGGAAAAGTGAAATGAAACATTGTATAGACTGATAATTGTATGATGGGGTCAGCCTGACTAGATATCCTGGGAGATGGTGGACGGACCGGGTCCGTAGGGAACCCTACCGGGATTGTGGTCTCACATGCCGGACGGGGTATGGAGATCTTATGGTTTTGGCGCCCATACCGGACGGGGTATGGGGACGGCCCGTTTCACCCTCATACCGGACGGGGTATTGAGGTTTATGGTTTTGGCGCCCATACCGGACGGGGTATGGGGACGGCCCGTTTCACCCTCATACCGGACGGGGTATTGAGGTTCATGATTTTGGCGCCCATACCGGACGGGGTATGGGGACGGCCCTGGAAACTGATTATGAATGTTAAAGGTTAACGGGTAGCGGGACCCCTAGGGACCCCCATGGATACTGGTAGGCTGGTAAATGAGAAAAGGATATGTTGCATAATGATTGAATTACAAAAGGCGTGATAAGTGCTATGTTTTACAGCTTATATTATTCCATGATTGTGATAATGTTATTATTTTCTTATATTGTTTTCATAAATTCCACCGAGGTAAGTGGATGGTAGAAGTTTTATTATTGATAAAAGGTTTTGTTGTAAATTATGCTCCATTGGTCTTTTTGTGTCTTTCTACCCACCTTTACCTCCGTGACGGTGAGATATCGTGATGTTCTTACTGGGCTAGTGTAGCTCACTCCTTAATTAACCATTTCAGATCAGGAAGACATGGTTCCCGAGCCCGTTCCGCAGGAGGACGACGAAGGGAATGCCTAGAGACTCTGTAGTCATACGCATAGTTTATTTTCGAGTTTTCTTTCTTAGTTAGTTTAACCTTTTATATTTTAAGTACGTTTTTTTGGTTTTTCGTGTAAGGGATGTTAAATGAAATTTTGATCTCGCTTCCGCATTCGATATATTTAAATACTCATTTCATTTTAATATTTTCCGGGGCCGTTACAGGTGAGGTTAGCTTCAGCATCCTACTATATAAGGTTGTAAGCTCTGCCCTAGGTAGGAGGTATGCCTTAGTTTTGATTTTGCAGACACTCTCTCATGTAGTGTTGGGCACTCCCATATATGCGGCAAGTATTGTTAAGACAATAGCAGGGTCGATCACTATAATGCCACAATATTGGCAAGTCTTACCGCGTCCTGTTGCTGGAGCCTGAGGAGGAGTTTGAGTCACTGGCATAGGTCTCTTGTTCTGCTAAACCAGTACAGTGGGTGCTAATCTATGATATGAAACTGAGGGTTTGGGATTTTCTACTGCTAGAGCGAAGATATGAAGGTTCCTCTCTACTAGTTGTGCCTTGGCCAGAATGGCTAAGTGGGTGCTAAGCTCAAATACATACAACTATTATCTGATCTTCGAACAAAGGCCCCACTCGAACTTCTTTGCCTTCCTGCGTTCATCCATCATACACTCAGGAGAATACCGGCCAAATTCTATGAATTTTCGGGCATACTCCCACGAGCATGTAGGTAGCAAGTACAACCTTCTGTTCAAGAACCACTCCAAGAGTCGCGAAGGTCTTCTCTGTCTCAGTTAACGAATACTCGACCTCTTTGAAAGAGGATGCCCTTGTAAAGGTGGATGGGTTTAATCTTTTATACCTTTCAATGTAACTTAGGTCCATCATGGATGGAACTGGGTCCTGTGGAAGAGGGACTAGATTGTGCTGTGGAGGGACAAGGTGGCTCTGTAGCAATGCGGGATGATATGAAGGAGGCACTGAATTGTACTGTGGTGGTGCCGAATGATACGATGAAGGAACAGGATTATATTGGGATGGCTCCGAATCTTTTTGTTGTAAGGGTGGCTCAAATTGTGGCAGTAGAGAAGAATCAGATAGCTCTCTCATTTCCTCTCGGGCTCCTGGGTAGAGATGAATCTCTCTAGTATCTTAAAGAATCGATCAACATCCTCTCGAAGCAAACCATCCTGGGCTGCTCAGTTTAATGGGGGCCTTCGTCTCTCATATCCTTGTACCTGTATTTCATAAGGAATGATTGAGCAATAGTTTGTATTTGATGTTTTGAAGTCTTTGTGTAAAGAATGCTTATCAGGAACGTGGCTTTGATACCAACTGTAAAGACTCAGAACTCAAAGAAAATTAATTTATATTTTAAATATGGAAGCGAATAATAATGTTAGGGTTTACATTCCTTACACAGTAAATTAGAATGCCCAATATGTTACGAGAAATGTCTCTCCTACATTAGTTCATAAAAAAAACAAACGGTAATTAAAAACAAATAAATATATATTCTAGGAGTTAACCTTCACTAGCACCTGAAAAGAGTCCTGGAAGTGAACTACTCAACTATTTTATTGATCGGGATCTGGATCTTGCTTTCTTGATCTAAAACGGTTAATAAAATAGTGAGTTACACTAACCCAATAAGAATATCACACTAATCACTTATACAAAAAATCAAAAGTTGGTAAAAATCACAAAACAACTAATGGAGCCCTTGATTTAAGTAAATACATTTAATTTTAAAACATTTTATTTTATACTTACCGTTACATATTTTTTCAAAAATAAACTATGAAGACAAATAACCAAGTGACATTTTATCTTCGTACATAAGATTAGTAATACTTTCTTTTAACCTACTTACTGGACCCTTAAGCGTCCATAGGGATATCTCTCTACTCGTAGAACCAGTATCAAGATTTCACAATTTACCCTGTCGTCCCCATACCTCGTCTGGTAATAGACACCAAAAACACTATCGCCTTGATACCCCGTCCAGTATAAAGGCGAACCATATATCTCAAAACCCTTTCAGTATGGGACTTCTCAGCCCTTTCTAACTGAAGTAATGTCCACGGTAGGGTTCCCTATGTACCAGATCGGTTCACTATTTTTCAGGATACTCAGTAAGCTTTCATTTATATAGATTCTTATCGTCCAAACAACCACCAAACGCATATCAACATCTCATTACATATTCACATATTGATTTAACAGCATCTAAGCGAGCAATATAGTTTAATATAACCGAATAACCAAGTAACCAGATAACTAAATAAACAATGCAGGAGGAACTAAATAAACTAAATAATCGAGAAGACCATCAAACTATGCACCATATTTGTACACCCTTCCTCAGGGTACTTGATAAACCTTTTATAGCTATATCCACATCATCAACCAATCACCAATTATATACCAATATTTTATATTTACAGATCAATAGTAAGGCATGCAAATAAACAATATGAAAATCAAGAAAAAGTGATTAGAGTATTTACTTCAAATCAATCGATAAGTGAGAATAATTAGCCAAACAATCAATGAACGAGAAAGTAACTAAAATAAATAAACAATAACAATTTAGAAAGTATAGAAGAACATAAACAACACAATTAGAACAATTATATACTGACCGGTTTCGCCTCCACTAATGACATGTAATTAATTTAGGGATTTTTAATTTTTATAAAACATACCATTATTAGTTATTAGACTTTAATTTACCGTAACGGGGGAAAACAGTAAGGGATTCTTACCCCAAATCGGTGTTCGAAACAGTAGCTTTTTTCCTACGCCTCCTAACGGTACTCAGGTTTCCTGTTTTTTTTCTATGAAATTCCAAAACACGCGTTATGTATTCCAAAATGCCCAAAAAGGCCAAAATAAGAATTTTTAAATTTTTGCGGCCAACTTAGGTTCCGGCATAACAGTGTCGCCGTGCTCCGGCGCCGATTCTGCCATCTACAGCGGTGCTTCCTCTTAGTTGGGCTGTTTTTGGTCGATTTTGGTCGGTTTTATATGGAAACTTGTAAAAAATAGGGTTAGGAGGCCTCTGTCGACCGAAAAAGTTAAAAACTGAGACCCTACTAATGGAGGAGTTTTCCAGTATGGCAGTTCTGTTGTTCATTTCTTGCAGTTTTCTTCGATTAACCTGTACCAAAAAGAAACGAAGAATATGACAGTTAAAAAATCGAGGGAAACAGGAAACGGGAAGGGCTCATCGAATGGAGTTTTTGGGTTATGGTCGCGACGGTTTGGTTGAGCTCCGCTCACATTTTTCGGCTCACTCGTTGGTGTTTTGGCTCCGATATGGGTGTGGGAAGGTTCGAAATCCAATTTCCAACATAAAGGGAAAAGAGTTTACCTTTTCGGCGTTGGCGATGGCTCTGGTGCGGCAGCGATGGTATCACTCCAGCAGCTGAGCTTTTCTCCGACCGCTCTTTTTCTTCTTCTTCAGTCAGAGGTGTCTGCTAGGGTTTGGGAGTCGATCGAAGAGAGGTTTAAATACCTTACCTCTCTTCCCCTGATCCTAACCGTCCATTTGTGTCAACATGGAGCAAAGAGAGTCGTCTGATTCGAAACCCATTTAGGCAGACCCATGTACAAATCTAAACCGTCCATTACGATCTTTCAGAGTGAATCTCGCTCGTTCATCGCTCTATTGTTGGATCTTCACACAGCTGATCAGAGCCGTCCATTTGAATTTGGGTGGGATTGGGATCTCATCGTTCATGCGAGCAGAGACGGATCCAGGTCATTGGATCGCCTTGCTACTGATGTGGTCATCCCACATGGCCTGCATTTTTTCTTTTTGTAATTGGACCCCTTATTTTTAATTTTTCTTTTAAATACACCCTATTTTATTCAGAGTTTCACCCTATTTCTAAAATTGATTTTTAATTTCATCAAAAATCCATATTTCTTCAAAAATTAACAAAAAAATTAAAAATTAAATTATTTTAATTTATTATTTCGTTAATATTAAATTATCTCATACTAAATTTTGATGTTACAAAACTGACCATTAACCATTGACCCCATCCAGGTACATAGAGGAGTACACAATATATTTGCCAGAATGCGTGCAAAATTTTTTAGAGTATCATATATATATATATATATATACACACACACATATATAATACATATATTTTTTATTTTTTTTGAAATAAAAAATGATCTAATAATATTAATTATACTTTCACAACATTTAAGATAACATTTTAAATATTATCTATTCAAATTTTAAAATTCAAAAATAAAATTAATATCATAATATTAATAATTATTAATTTAAATTTTTACAATACAAAATAAATTTTAATTCTTAGTTAGCTACAGCCTATGTGCTATATATTTTTGAAATACAAAAATAATTTAATAATACATATAGTTATCTATTTAAAAATTTTAATATAAAGATAAATTTAAAATTTTTTGTTAACTATAATATGTATTATATAATTAATTTTAAAATTATAATTCATGTACACAAATATAATATTTAATAATAAAATCAATTATATTTATCTTAAAAAAGAGACCGGCATAATAGTAAACTTGAACAGATAGCTAAATCTTGTAAAAGTAAATATATCTTAACGATTCATAATTAGGACTTTTGACACATTTCCCGTTTTATAATGCATCAATGCGCTTGATAAATTTTTTTACCATCAGACATAACTCCATTGGCTCCATCCACTGCATTCCTCACTCGCTCCATTTTCACATACCTTATGAAACCAAACTGACCTCTCTCCATAACCGACGTTTCTTATTGGAGATAAAAACATTCTTTAATCACCTCAAACTTCATAAAGAACCTTACAAGATTTTCATTTTATGAAGACTGGCCAACATTGTCAATAAACAATCAATACCAGTCCCTTTCTCTTAACCTTAATTTCTTTAAACTTTATCTCTTGTTTCCACATTGTCAATAAACAATCAATACCAGTCCATTTCTCTTAACCCTAATTTCCTTAAACTTTATCTCTTGTTTCCATGATGGGTCTTCAATGATATTTTCTCCTCACTTCTGATGATATTTTTTTAGCCCACAATTTTCTAGGATACTTAATAATGGCTGGCTTTTCATACTAAAGGACATATTCATCATATTTTATGTTTATGTAGCATCTCAAGTTGCATCCTTGTCTTGAATCTCCTTTTTCCTATTGCATTTACTAATATTTTCTTTTTGTTGGGTAAGTTACAATTTGGCATTTAATAAGGCTCTTTTTTGGACAAAAGTAATGGAGGAAAAATATTATATGTAGAAAGCAAAAAATTCTTGGGATTTAGAAGGAATCCACATTAAAAATAACTGATTTGATATATGACCTTCTAATTTTACCTCTAGAGCCTTTTAAATATGTAACATTATTAACATTAGGTTATACTTGAGGTAGTGATATATTTGTTTTTAATTTATTTGCAAGTTAATGATGATGATAGTCGCATCATGCATGATTCATTGGATGTAAGTTACGATGCATTAGCAGAAGATAGATATATTGTTGGAAAAAATTAATCTCTAAAGCATGCACAATCACATTAAAGTAAAAGCAAAAAGAAAAAATACAAGAATTTTACGTGGTGCGACAGTGTGCCTACATTCACGGGTAAGACTGGCAAGAAAGAATTTCACTTTGTAATCTAATAGTACATCATCAATAGGTTAGTAAACCTATTTATAGAGATACTATAAGAGTTTTTCACAAATAAAAACTCTTTAGGATATACATCAAATATTCTTCAGAATAGATACAAAGAAAACCCAAATAAATTATCCATAAAATATAGATAAATTTTACCAAAATTCAAGATATATCAACAATTGACTTGAATTTCCTCTATCATCAAAACAGCTAACATCTCGTCACACCGTCTTGCCAGTATGCACCACTAGGACACTATTGAGTATCACATACTCCAGTCAAGATTAGGCTGCACCTAAACTTGTTATATGATCCTTGAACAAAGTGGCATCTGCCATCAAGCTCTTCATACACAACAATAATCATCTTATCAACATCTGAACTCCCTATTTCCTAAAAATCAATTGGTCCTGCAACTAACAAGTTATATGTAACCAGATTCTCATACCTCTGTGATCGTTTAGTCTGTTTCTCTCCCTGTCTGTTGCAATACTATACAGTTGTTGTTGATCAGGTGCACTATCACCCTCTTGATTAAGATCATGCACTTCATTCCCTAGACCATTGGATTGAACTTCTAACTCTATTTGTTCTCTGACACTGTGATCTAATTCTGCTATTATGTCCCCCTTTTGACTGTCTAGTGAAGTAGACTCATTAATGTTACATCTCTGCTGATAATCAACCTTGGAGACTTGAGATTACTACACCACAACCTATAGCCTTTTACTCCAAATGCATACCCTAGAAATATACACTTCTTTGCCCTCGGCTCAAGATTACCATCCCTAACATGAGCATAAGCAGGAAAACTAAATACTCTTAACTGAGAGTAATCGACATGTGACCTAAACCATATCTTAAAATGAGTATTACTCTCAATAGTTATGGATGGAGATTTATTAACAAAGAAACTAACAGTATTCACAACTTCAGCCCAAAATTTATGTCCCATACTTGAATGAGACAACATGTTTCGTACCATATCACAAAGTGTCATATTCATGGATTCTGCAATACCATTATGTTGTGGTGTCCCAAATAAGTGCGGTGTCTCACTATACCTTCCGTACTGCATAAATCATCAAACTCGTGATTGTAAAATTCCAACCCATTGTCAATCCTAAGACATTTGATCTTCCTCTCTGTCTTATCCTCAATCATGGTCTTCTATCTGACAAATGTTGAAAATACCTCTTTCTTGGATTTCAGAAAATACACCCATACCTTCCTAGAGTAATTGTTAATCAATGTCATAAAATACCTAACACAAATCTTAGAGAAAACTCTGTATGGACTCCATAAGTCAGAATGAACATAATCCAACTTACTTTTGGTCTTGTGCACTGCCTTTTTGTTGAATTTCACTCTTGTCTGCTTCTCAAACACACAGTGTACATAGAAACTCAAAACTCCTTCTTTATACCCATTCAACAAACTCTGTTTGTTCAAAACAGATGACCCTTTATCACTCATATGACCCAAATGTAGATGCCATAACTGATTTTGATTACTACTCCCTGATGCTACAGCAGCTTTCGCTAAAACTATATTTTTCTTAAGAACATATAACCTAGATTCTAAACTCCCTTTTATGAGTACATCAAAGCCTTTACACACTTTAAGGGTACCATTCTCTGCATGATATTTGTAACCCTGAGTCATTAATGTAGAAAAAGAAATCAGATTCCTCTTCATCTGAGAAATATGTCAACACTCAATAGTCTTGATGACACCATCAAACATTCTTAATCTAATATTACCAATCCCAGCCATAGATAACGAACTGTCATTTCCCACATATATGGTACCACTCATTTGCTTGTAAGTAGTAAACCAATTCCTTTGTGGACACATATAGAACGTAGCACCAGAATCAAGAAATCCAGGAGTTCTTTCTATGATCGGAATTCACAGATAGTACTACCTCAACACCTCAACACTGCTGCTATCACTATCATCATAATTATCCTTGTAAACTATATTAGCAAAACTCTCATACTTTTTCTCTCTCTTCAGCATAAGACAATCTCTCTTAAAGTGACCATTCTCTCCACACTCAAAATAATTTCTTTCTTTACCTTTAGATTTTGATTTGTCAATTCTCTGTGTCCTTCCCCTGTTTACCAAACCTTCCTATTCTGTTTTATACTTAGTAACGTTTTTTTATAACTCTTTCAATTTTAGTGTGTTACTAACATCATCTAGTGAAATACTAGTTTTTCTATACAGTAGAGTGTCAACAAAAGTCTCATAAGAAGATGGTAATGAACACAGAGCAATAAATGTCTTATTCTCATTTTTAATTTTAATATCTATGTTATTCAGGTTCATAATAAAAAATTTAAACTCATTAATGTGCTATTTAATGGGCATACCTTCATTCATTCTGAAATTGTACAGCCTTTTCTTCATATAAAGGCAACAATTTTACAGAGTACAAATTTTTCAGTTTCTTCCACGTAGTTGAAGCAGAAATATCTTCAGTAATCTCTTGCAGAACATTATCATTGGCACTTATAAAAATTGCACATAAGGCTCTATTCTGCATATTTGCCTTTTTCGATTCTCTCATACCCTCAGATATCTTTCTTCAATTGCCCCCACAAATCTTGCAGTACCAGGGACAATCTCATTCTAATTTTTTATAAACTGAAAGTCGTACCACAATCAAACTTCTCTATCTTATACTTTGTGGATGTCATCTCGAATTCTTTGATTGTGCATCAAAAAAACAAACAGAGAGAAAAAAACTATTAGAAAATAAAAACCCACCGCACGTAACCACCGAAACACCGCACGTGCCTCCAATTGTGCCTCCACCAAAACACCGCACATGTATTGTGACGCGCGGCCGCTGACTGCCTCTCGTTGCCACCATAAAACACCAAAAAAAGTATAAAAACATGCGACTCGATGAATATGACATGGATATAGTAAAAACATGTCGAAAAATCGTCGAGAACATCGCAAATCAGGCCTCGCATAAACCAGATGCTGGCGTATTAGTTCTTCTTCTCGAGCGGGCATTTTCCCTCACCAACTCTAGTTTGGCATAAAGACGAGGTCAGACGTCACGGATCCGCCTTCAGTTTTTCTTCTCCGGCACTCCTTACGTGGACTCGATCTTCTAGTGGCCACGACTAGTCGTCTTCTTCAAGCCGTTCGGTCCCTCTTCTCGATATGCTTTGGTCGCACCAACAGATCATCCTGCACCGCGACAGCAACCAAGCTTCTTCCGCTGCCACATGCAGGAAACGTGCAAATCGAATCTGATCTGGTCGCGCTTCGTCTTTTTCGCCAAAAACTGTCGTGCAGGAGACTGTTTAGTTATACAGGTCCAGCTGAACATGTAATGACCCCGAAATGTCCAAAGAAATAAATCATAACTTAAGTTTAGAAGTGAAATAAATAGTTAAGGTTTACTTTTCTTATACATAAACTTAAATTTCTAAATAGTGTTGCGAGAATTAACCTTTTGAAGAAAATACAAAAAAAATAAGGAAAAAATAAAAAATAAATAAAACTGATATCCTACTCGCAACCCTCTTGTGGATTGGGCTCTAGATCCTGGTCTTCTTGATCTGAAATGGTTAAATAAGGAATAAGTTGCACTAGCTCAATAAGAATATCACACTACTCACCAACACATAAATGAAGGTTGGTAGAAAATCACAACAACTAATGGAGCACTTAATTAAATAAATACATTTCTTAATAATAAAATTATTTACCATCTATTTACTGTAGCGAGATTACAAAAGTAACCTATAGAGACAGCAACATAGCACTTAACATGATCCCATATGCAATTGGTAACAGGCACACATTATTAATCCATATTCAATAAATCAAACAACCTTTCCTTTTATCGGGCTACTGGTATCCATGGGAGTTTATAGGGATATCTTTGCTACGCGTGAACTATTTTCTTTAATATTCTCAATTAAAAGGTCGTCCCCATACCCCATCCGATATGAGCGACAAATCACTAAACCTCAATACCCCATCCGGTATGAGGGTGAAACGGGTCGTCTTCATACCCCGTCCGGTATGAGCGCCAAATTACCAAGTCTCGATACCCCGTCTGGTATGAAACAACGTTCATGGTAGGATTTTCTATTATACTCGGTCCATTCACATCTCCCAGGATATCCAGTAAGGCTGTCATTTCATCCATTCACTTAATCACACAGTTTTCCTATTTTTCCTTAGTCTCCATTTTTTAAATCAACCGTAATCACATAAACAAACAAACATGCATCAGGGAATGCAATCATATCTCGATTTTCTAATCTAACAGTAGTCACGTAAGGTAGCAATACATGCATTCAAACCATAAAATCGATAAATCAGATACTATTATGCATTTAAACTGTAAAATAAATTAATAGAAATCAACAGATAATAATTTATGGTTCTTGCTCCATTAGTAACCCATAATTAATTATAGATATTTTCTAAGTTTTACGAAATACCATATTATTTAAAATTAAACTTCAATTCTATAACAGAGAATAGGTGAGGGATTCTTACTCAATCTGATATTCGAAAGGCTAAACTGTTGACTGTACCTACTGATGGTCTCTGGGTTCTCTGAATTTTTTTTTTTTAAAATCAAAACGTGTTATAAGTACCTATAAATGTCCTAAAAATCCAAAATCAGCCTCAGGGTCCAATTTTGGCCAATTCCAGAATTATGGGACGGCGGCTCCGCCTTGCTCCGATGGCAACACTACTGCCCGTAGCGGCAGTCCACCTCGGATTGGCTGTTTTCAGTCATTGTGGCCGTATTTGAGCGATTTTGCATCAATCCCTACGAGAAAACAAGTTTAAGGGGCATCAGTTGGCTAAAAAAATATAAAAAACTGAAACTCACTGGTGGCATGGCTCTTTTGTGCGGCGGCTCCTTTAGCTCATGTTTTGGTTGGCAGTTTTGCTTTGGTTAACCTATAGAAAAGGAAACAAGGATCACCATGGTGAAAAAATTACGCCGAACGGGAATCAGGAAGAGCCTCATCGAAGGCATTTTGTGAAATTCCTTGCGGTGACACCGTTGAGCTTTGTCCATGATTTTCAGTCAATCAGCCGATTTTTTTGCTCCGATTTGGCCATGGGGGTATTTAAAATAAAATTCCAAGCAAATGAGAAATTTTTTACATCTTTTAGTGATCAAAAAGGGCTTCGATGCGGCGGCGGGTAGCAGCGGCTCTCCTTCCTGACGGTTGGGTCTTCTTCTCCGGCGAGGGTGTATGGCGGCTAGGGTTAGGGTTTAGTGTAAAGAAGGTTATTTATATCCATCTCCATTTAATCTGGACTGTCCATCGCATTTGATCTGGACCATTCAATCGCGATTAAATAGAGAGTGAATATGGACAGTTCATCGAGATTTAATATGGACTGTTTGATAACGTTTAAATCTAGCCGTTCGATCGCATTTAGGAAGGGAACGCATCCAGGTCGTCCGTGCGTACGGAAACGGATCTGGGCCGTTAGATTGCAGTTACGCGGATCGCTCATGTGGCCTCCCGCGTGCTGCCTCAACGTCCGTTGCCACGTGGTGCGTTCTGGTTTGTCGAGGCTGCTGACTGGGCATCTTACATGGTAAAACTTTTCTAAATTTTATTATGACCCCTGTTTTCTAATTTTTCTTTCTAAAATATCTGCAAAACCCAAATTTTCACCCCTTTTGTCCAAAATTATTTTCAATTTCATCCTCCATCATATTTTCTTTATTTTTACACTAAATTAAAATTAAAAAATTATATTTATAATTAATTTAATTTGGGCATTACAACTCTCCTCCCCTTAAAAGAAATTTGGTTCCCTCAAAATTGTCTCTCTCATTGTCAATCAAACAGTTGGGAATATTGGACTATGAAGTCTGATTCTAGCTCCCATGTGGTCTCTCTCGGTGTGTGATTCTGCCACATGACCTTAACGAAGAAAATTTTTCGGTTGCGAAGTAATCTGCTCTTTCGATCCACAATATCGGCCGATACTTTCTCGTAGGACAGATCCTCCCAGAGTAAAAGAGGCTCGTGGGCCAAGACGTAAGAGGGGTCCGAGTTGTACTTGCGTAGCATGGACACATGAAACACATTATGGATCCTGAAAAGTTCTAAAGGTAGGGCCAGTATATAGGCAACGGTACCAATTTTGTCTAAGATCTCGAATGGCCCAATAAACCGAAAGTTTAGTTTTCCACTCTCCAAGCCTACTGATTTTTTAAAAATGAGTGATCTTAAGGAACACTCGATCGCCTTTCTTAAATTCCAAATCCTTTCTCTGGGTGTCCGCATAACTTTTCTGCCTGCTTGAGCCGTCTGAATGTTCTTTCTAATCTTAACTATTTTGGTTGTAGTCTCTTCTACAAGGTCATGGCCGAATTGTTTCCTATTACCCACTTCTTCTTAACCGATCGGCGATCTGCATGGGCGGGTATACAATGCCTCATACGGAGCCATGCCAATACTTGCTTGGTAGCTATTTTTATAGGCGAATTCTATCAGTAGATGGTCATCCTGATGGCCTCCAAAGTAAAAAACACAAGCTCTGAGCATATTCTCAAGTTTGCGAATCGTTCTTTTTGATTGTCCATCGGTTTGAGGGTGGAATGCAGTACTAAGGGACAATTTCGTTCCCATAGCTTGCTGAAAGCTAGACCAGAACCAAGAAATGAACCTGGGGTCCCTGTCGGATACTACTGTCACTGGCACTCCATGTAATATGACTATTTTCCGGATGTACATTCTTGCCAACTTGTCCAAAGAATCGATCATCCTGATGGCCAAGAAGTGGAAAGACTTGGTAAGCTGGTCAACAGTTATCCAGATGGCATCATGTCCTGAGCGTGTCTTAAGCAATCTTGTCACAAAATCCATGGTGATATGTTCCCACTTCCACTCCGAAATTGGTAATGGCTGAAGCAGCCTACCTGGGCGTTGATGCTCTGCCTTAACCTGCTAACATACCAAACACTTATAAATAAAGTCAGCTATATCTCTTTTCATCTCGTTCCACCAAAATCGAGGTCGCATACTTTGATACATCTTAGTGCTTCTAGGATGTATGGTAAACTTTGAGCTATGGGTCTCTGTCATGATGTTCCTTTTCAACTTATTGTCACCTAAAACACACACTCTGTCCTAAAATCTGAGCAACCCATCGGTAGAGACTCAGAATTCTGAGTTAACTCCCTGCTCTGCATCTTTCTTGAGGGCTACTAGGGCGGAACCGACGGACTGAGCTTTCTTTATTCTCTGGATTAAATCTGGCTGAACAGTTAGGTGGCCCAAACATATGACTCTCTTCTGGTCCTGAAGCTGTACCTATTGTGCGGTCCCTCTCTACTTGCATTCTGAAACCATCAAATGAGCTAATATACCTGCGTTTTTTCTGCTAAGTGAGTCAGCTGCCACGTTGCCTTTACCCGAGTGATACATGATATCACAATCATAGTATTTGAGGAGTTCTGTCCACCTTCTTTGACGCATGTTAGATCTTTTTGAGTGAATATGTGTTTCAATCTATTATGATCAGTATAGATCTGAAAAGTCTCCCCATACAAATAATGGCGCTAAGTCTTCAAGGCATGAATAATTGCGGCAAGTTTTAAATCATGGGTAGGGTAGTTTTTCTCATGACTCTTCAACTACTTGAACCTATAGACTACGACTTTCTCATGCTGCATCAAAACACAACCCAACCCAACCCTAGATAGGAGGAATCACTGTAAACTGTATATTCACCCGATCCGCTCGGCAAGACCAACATAGGTGCAGTAGTCAGCCACTTCTTTAGTTCTGAAAAACTTCTTTCACAGTTCTCGTTCTATTTAAACTTGACATTTTTCTTTGTGAGCTGAGTCAGAGGAGCAGTTAGATTAGAAAACCCTTCCACAAACTTGCAGTAATACCTCGTCATTCCCAGAAAACTACGGATCTCCTTAACCAATGTCAATTTTTTCCATTCGAGCACTGCTTCAATTTTTTCGGGGTTCACTGACACTCTATCCTTTGATATGATGTGTCCTAGGAAAGTAGTCTGCTCAAGGCAAAAACCCACACTTACTCAACTTTATATACAGTTTCTTCTCCTTGAGAACCTATAAAACCTGAATTAGATGGTGAGCTTGTTTCTCTCTACTCTTTGAATAGACCAAGATATCATCGATGAACACAATGACAAACTGATCCAAGAATTATTTGAAAACTCTGTTTATCAAGTTTATGAAGATGGCTGGAGTGTTGGTTAGTCCAAATGGCATGACCAGGAACTCATAGTGTCCGTATCTGGTTCGAAAGGTTGTTTTGGGAATATTTTCTATCCTGATTTTTACCTGATAGTAACCTGAATGAAAGTCTATCTTGGAGAAGACCTGGGCACCTTGCAACTGATCAAATAGGTCATTGATCTTGGGGAGGAGATACTTATTCTTGATCGTGACCTTATTCAGACCTCTGTAATCAATACATAACCTCAATGTCCTATCTCTCTTTCTTGCAAATGTGACTCCGATACCTCAAAAGGACACACTATGTCAGATAAATCCACTGTCCTGCAATTTCGTGATCTGTTTCCTCAGTTCCTCCATCTCAACGTGGCTCATGCAGTAAGGAGCAACTGAAATAAGCTTGGTGCCTAGCTGAAGGTCTATGGTGAATTCGACTTCTCTGTCCACTGGCAGTCCAGGTAGTTCATTCGAAAACACATCTGAAAAGTCTCAGACTACTGAAATCTCTTAAATATAAATTTCTTTCTTGGGTTTGCCTAGTTAGAGAAAATAACTGGGTTAAAGTACTTGATAATATGAAAATTTGCCATGAGGGAACAAATGTTAAATAATTTTATTAATTTGTAAATGACTCCTCATTAGGAGGGTTAAATACAACCTTCTTGCTAAAATAATCTACAGTGGCGTGATACACCGCTAGCCAGTTCATTCCTAAATTACATCAAAGTTTTCCGTATCAATTTTTATTAGGTCCACACTCAAATTCCTATATGCTATATCTATGACATAGACTCTGTATACAACCTCCTCCAGTAGTTTCCTACTCTCAGTAGTAGACACAAATAATACAGAATCAAGTTTTTCATACAATACATCTAATTTTGATGCAAAAATATGTGAATCAAATGAATACGATGCACCAATATCAATCAAGACAAGAGTAAGATGGTTACAAATAGTGTATATACCCTGTATCACGTCCGGATTGGCTTCTGCATCCTGCTGAATGAAATTGTAAGTCCTGCACTAAATAGGAGGTCTGGCCTGGTTCTAGTTCCTCGGGCACTCCCTTGCATAATGTTGGGCGCTGCCATATATGCAGTAGGTGTTGTTGAGGTGATAGCAGGGTCGGTCTCCATGATCTTTGCCACAATACTGACAGATCTTGCCGCATCCTACTGCTAGAACCTGAGGGGGAGCCTGAATCATCGGCCTGGGTATCTTATGCTGTTGAACAGGTGCAGTAGGTGCTGGTCTGCGGTGTGGGGCTGAGGACCTGAGGTTCCCTGCTGCTTGAGGGAAGGTGCGAAGGCTCCTCTCCGCTAATTGTGCCTTGGCCAGAATAGCCGAATAAGTACTGAGTTCGAGCACAAATAACTAATGTCTGATCTCAAGACGGAGACCCCATTCGAACCTTATAGCCTTCCTGCCTTCGTCCATCATGCTCTCAAGAGAATATCGACCCAAATATAGAAACTTGTAAGCATATTCTGATACAGTCATGTCCCCCTGGACCAAGTGTGAAAACTCTATCTCCTTCAGATGTTAGAGATACTCTGAGAGGTACTCTGCATGAACAGCCGTCAAGAACTGTTCCTAAGTAACTGGAAAGGGCAGGGTGGTCTACTTGAGTTGCCACTAGGGGTCTGTTTCTCCCACCAGCATATAGGTAGCAAGGATGACCTTCTATTCGGGTATTACCCCGAGGGTCTTCAAGGCCTTCTCTATCTTAGATAACCAGAACTCGGCCTCTTCAAAGGAGGATCCCCCTACAAAAGTAGAAAGATTTATTCTTTTATACTTTTATATGTAGCCTGGGTCCATCATGAGAGGAGCTCGGTCCCGTGGATGAAGGACTGAGCTGGGCTGAGGATGGACTGGATGATCCTGCAGTGGTATTTAATGATACGGTGGAGGCACCGAATATACTATGGTGGTGTCAGGTGATGCGGTGGCTGGGGCACCAGATCATACTGTGGTGGTGTCGGGTGGTACTGTGGAAGAGCAGGGTCATATCGGGGTGGCTCGAGATCCTTCCATTGCAGGGATGGCTCAACCTGTGGCAGTAGGGGAGGGTCAGGTAGCTCCCTCCTTTCCTCGCGGGCCTGTTGGGCAGCAATGAGTCTCTCCACCATCTCAAATAACCAGTTAACATCCTCTCTAAGCGAACCCTCCCGAGCTGCTCGGTTTAGTGGTGGTCTTTCTTTCCTCATCTATCTGTACCTCCATTTCACAAGGAATGGTTGAGTGATAATTCATTGTTTTTGGTGTTTCCCAAGGGTTTTGTGTAAGGAATGGGTTCAAGGAATGTGGCTCTGATACCAACTGTAACGACCCCGGAATATCCAAAGAAATAAATCATAACTTAAGTGCGGAAGCAAAATAAATAATTAAGGTTTACATTCCTTACGCATAAACTTAAAGTTCTAAATAGTGCTACGGAAATTAACCTTTTAAAGGAAATACAAAAAAATAAGGAAATAAATGAAAAATAAATAAAACTGGTATCCTACTCGTAACCCTCTTGTGGATCGGGCTCTGGATCCTGGTTCTCTTGATCTGAAATGGTTAAATAAGGAATGAGCTACACTAGTTTAGTAAGAATATCATGCTACTCACCAACACAGAAATGAAGGTTGGTAGAAAATCAAAACAATTAATGGAGTACTTAATTAAACAAATTCATTTCTTAATAAGAAAATCATTTACCATCCACTTACCATAGCGAAATTTACAAAAGTAACCTATAGAGACAACAACATAGCACTTATCATGATTCCATATGTAATTAGTAACAGACACACATTATAAATCCCTATTCAATAAATCAAACAACAAGCTTTCCTTTTATCAGCCTACTGGTATCCATAGAGGTTCAGAGGGATGTGTTTGCCATGCGTGAACCCTTTCCTTCAACATTCTCAATTAAAAGACCGTCCTCATATCCCATCCGGTATGAGCGTCAAACCACTAAACCTCAATATCTCGTCCGGTATGAGTACCAAATTACTAAGTCTTGATACCCCGTCCAGTATGAGACAACATTCACGGTAGGGTTCCATATAGTACAAGTCCGTCCACCATCTCTCAAAATATCCAATAAGACTGTTGTTTCATCCATTCACTTAATCACACAATTTTTTCGTTTTTTCCTTAGCCTCCATTTTTCAAATCAACTGTAATCACATAAACAAACGAACATGCATCAGGGAATTCAATCATATCTCGATTTTCTAATTTAATAGTAGTCACGTAAGGCAGAAATACATGCATTCAAACCATAAAATCAATAAATCAGATATTATAATGTATTTAAACTGTAAAACAAATCAACAAAAATCGACAAAGAATAATTTTCGGTTCTAACTCCATTAGTAACCTGTAATTAATTATACATATTTTTTAAGTTTTACAAATATCATATTATTTAAAATTAAACTTCAATTCCATAATAGATGATACGGTGAAGGATTCTTACTCATTTGATGAACGAAATGCTAAACTGTTGACTGCACCTACTGCAGTCCTCGGGTTCCCTGAATTTTTCTTTGGGAATCAAAACGCACTATAAGTACCTATAAATATCCCCAAAAATCCAAAATCAGTCTCAGGGTCCAATTTTGGCCAATTTTAAAATTCCAGCATTGCGGCTCCACCTTGCTCTGGCAACGCTGCCGCCGCCCACGGAGACACTCATCCTCGAGTCAGCTATTTTTGGTCGATTTTGCATTGATCCCTACGAGAAAACACGTTAAGGGACCTCGGTTGGCTGAAAAGACACAAAAAATCAAAACTCACCAGCGGTGCGGCTCTCTAGTGTAGCGGCTCCTCCAGCTCACGTTACAGTTGGGTGTTTTTCTCCAGTCAACCTGTAGAGAAGGAAACAGTGATTACAATGGTGAAAAAATTACGCCAAACGGGAATCGGAAAGGGCCTCATCGGATGCATTTTGTGAAATTCCTCGCGATGGCGCTGTCGAGCTTTGCTCGCAGTTTACGGCCAATCGACCGGTCCTTTTGCTCTAATTTGGCCATGGGGGTGTTTAAAATTGAATTTCGAGTAAAAAAAAAAATTTATAACCTCTTTTGGCTGTTGGAAAGGGCTCCAGTGCGGCGGCGGGTGGCGGTGGCTCTCCTTCCCTGTGGCTGGGTCTTCTTCTCCGATGAGGGCATCTAGCGGCTAGGGTTAAGGTTTGGTTTGAAGATGGTTATTTATATCCGTCCCATTTAATCTGAACCGTCTATTGCGTTTGATCTGGACCATTCGATCGCGATTAAATAGAGAGTGAATCTGGACCGTTCATCGCGATCTAATGTGGACCATTCATCGCGATCTGATCTGGACCATCTGATCGCGTTTGGAAAGGGAACGCATCCAGGTCATCCGTGCGTGCAGGAACGGATCTGGACCGTTCGATCACGGACACGCGGATCGCTCGCGTGGCACCGCATCAGCGTCCGTTGCCACGTGGCACGTCCTGGTTTGTCGGGGCTGCTGACTAGGCATCCTACATGACAACTTTTCTAAATTGCATTTTGACATCCGGTGTTCGATTTTTCTTTCAAAAATACACTCATAACCCAAATTTTCACCCCTTTTTCTCAAAATTATTTTTAATTTTATCCTCCATCACATTTTCTTTATTTTTACACTGAACTAAAATTAAAAAATTAAAAAATTATATTTATAATTAATTTAATTTACAATTAAATTAATTTGGGTATTACAAGGTTCACAGTGACTTTTCAACTTCTTCTAACTTTCTCTCACTAACTCATGTTCAAACTCGAGCTCTAATACTACTTGTTGAAAAAAATTAATTCCTAAAACATGCATAATCACACTAAAGTAAAAGAAGAAAGAAAATAACACAAGAATTTTACGTTTGGCAAGCGCCTACATCCACGGGTAAGACCGGTAATTCTACTATTTAATTTAAGAATACATCACTAATAGATTAGAAAATCTATTTATAGAGAAACTACTAGATTTTTTCACAAATAAAACTCTTTAGAATATGTATCAAATATTTTTCAAGGTAAATACAAAGAAAATCTAAATAAATTATTCTCGATAAATATCACTAAAATTCACGACACATCAATAATTCTGCTTTTTAAATGGTGGCTCCCACTGAATGTGCCGTGTATAAAAACAAAAATCGCTGCTAAGACAGAAAATCAGAAGCTCAGTGAAACTCTTGTGGCCTTTAAATTTTGTAGCTAAGATCGCTAAAGAAAACTGTCACATGGCAATCTGGATAATTGCAGCGGCAAACATTCTGCTAAAACAATAGCAGCGGCTAAAACTTACCGTAGGGCTTTGTCCAAAACCGATATCTTGTGGCGGAATCCGCCACTAATGTTTTTGGCGATATCATAAACGTATTATTGCAGAAAACAAAACTTGATTTTGTATTATCCAAGAATTTGTGATATAGAGGAACACGTTGATAATTATTTGTCATTATATTTTTTATTTTTCCTAAATTATAATTTAATCAAAATATGAAGATCATAATATAAAAGCAGTTCGGCTGATGCTGCTTTGGATTATTACCTTATCTTTTCTCACAAAGGGAACCTTTTATTGTAAATTTTAATTCAAACGAAATATGAAGATCATAATAATTATAACATTATTTGCATCTCGTTTATTTTATAATTAAGTTTTGTATTATCAATAATTAGTCAGTATATATATATATATATATATATATATAGGACCACATAGATTATTAATTTGTATCGTATTTGTTATTTTGTTATGATTAATTAGAATTTAAACACAAATGAAGATAATAAAATCTTATATTATGTACATCCCGTTTATTACAAAAACATTTTTGTATTGTCAATAATTAGTCATATATAGGACCACATTAATAATTATTTATCATCATATATATATTTGTTATTTCTTATAATTAACTACATTTTTGTATTATCAATAATTAGTCATATATAGGACCACATTGATAATTATTTATCGTCATATATATTTGTTATTTGTTGTAATTAATTACATTTGAAAATGAAAATGAATCTTATATTAAGTTTATCCACAGAAATATTTTTGTATTATTACTGATTTTTCATACGACCTCATTGATAATTACTTGTTATCATAATTTTTTTTATATTGGTATGATTATGATTATAATTTAAACATATAATTAAGATAATTAAAAAAAGATGCAAATGGTGTCACTCTGGATTATCACACACATATATATATATATGTATATATATATATAAAAGGTCAACATTGGCATGCAAGATGGTGCAGGCCCTTTAAAAATTAAAATATATAAAAGGACCACTTAGATTATGTCTCTAATTGTATCCAATCATCTATTAGTCCCTTATGAATTATCATATTAAAAATTAAAACCATATCTGTTTGTCTCTGTCATTTCTTAGGATATTTGATTTTATGTGACCCTAATTGTTTGATTTGTTAGCATCTTTTATATATCTAAGATCTCCTAATGCAACCAAAGGCTACGAAATGCATGTTGTATTAAAAAATAATAATAATTAGAATGATTTTATTTATAAATTGACTAATATAATGTTAAAATATTAGATTAAGCCATTATATATTAGACCAAAGATTGCAACATTCATGTTCGTGAACAAATTAAAAAAAAAATACTTCAATTTGAATTGAACAAGGAATTAATTTAGATTAATACTTAGTTTGATCCAGTTTTTCATATTTTTACTTGAATTCTTATTTCTATTCAACAATATTAAAATTATATTCACACGAGTGTGGTTATTTCAAAGCAAAGTATAATAGGGTATCCTCGTAAAATCATAATATAATCCTTAATGAAATAAAAGAATTATTTGATCTCTCGTATCATGACAAGATTTTTTTTAAAAAGAAATTTATTTTGAAAATTTGAATAAAGTTCGACCTTCAACAGTTATATCTTCGTTGGTAGAAAAATGTAGTGTGATTACGATGGTCACATCTATGATAAAGGGTGTTTTTGAGTCCCACGTGATTGATTGCGGGATGGATTCTACCATATTTGATTTTCCAATTGTTAGGGGGTGTAACAAAAGGATGTATCTAATCGACATAGTCAAATGAAGATGAGCTAAATCATAATAAGCTACAATGATTGATATATTTAATTGAAAGAATGGAGGAGAGGCACAAAGAGTCAAAAATAAGGCATCGAAACTCAGTAGAGCTTAAACTAGTATGATGTTTAGATAGTACTGTTAGAGTTTATCTAGATAAATAACTAACAATTTAGTAGGTCTTTAAATAGATTTACATAAAAATTAATCTCTTAATAAAATAAAATATCACTAATTATATGATATTTAAAAAATAAAATAAATTATAATTTATATATTAATCTTTAATAGATACCATACATTTTCTTAATTGTATTAGTTATTCTATATGATGTTATTGATGATATATTAAAATGTTTTGGTAGTTGTTTTGCTCCTTAATATTTTATCATATCTATGTGACAATATTTAAAACATATAGTCAAGTTTATATTTTATAGGATCCTACGAATACTTCCAAATAAATGAATATTATGTTGCTTACATCGTAATATTTAAAATTCTTCAGCATATATATGAAAATAAGTGTATTACCTCTAGATTACAATACCCAAAAACATATAATACCCGTATATATGTCTATATATACTTCCATGATATTATAGAATGGCCCATATATATACTACGCATGCCATATAGATATATATATATATATATATATATATATATATATGTAGGTGGATATGGAGACAAATATATACTACTTAGACAGCCAGATGGATTAAATTTATTTAGCCTCATCACATTATAATTTACAATCACTTTTTTCAAATGAATATGATCCCTGATGGTTTATAAGACAATCTGATAGGTTGACAATCTACAATATTGATCTTCCTTTACAAATATATATTTATATAATATACATAACACATATACACGCATATATATATATATATGATATTGTTCCTTTGAAACCTCAAATTACTCTTAAGCCTTGAGACCGAACGGAGATCAATATGGGTTCGGAAAGTGAGGCTAAAATTCCTGTAATCGATTTATCAAATGAAAAGTTGAAGGCAGGTACAAATTCATGGGTGGAAGCTCGTGATTCAATCCGAAAGGCTCTAGAAGAGCAAGGTTGGTTCATAGCCGAGTACGATCAAGTATCGTTGGACCTTCACAATGCAATCTTCAGTGTGACTGAGGAGTTGCTTGATCTCCCTTATGAGACTAAAATAAAAAATCTTAACCATAAACCTTCCTTTGGTTACATGTATAAAATATCAAATATTCGTTTACATGAAAGCTTGGGCATTGACGATGCAACAACTCTTGAAGCATGCCAAAACTTCACCAACCTCATGTGGCCACAAGGCAACGATCAATTTTGGTAAATGTTACATTTATATTTCCCTTATAAACCTTGATTATAGGAATATATATGAGATAACAAATTTTTTTTTTTAATATGTTTTAGTGAATCTGCTCACTCGTACGTACAATTAGTGGCCAAACTTGAGCAAACGGTGATGAGGATGGTTTTTGAAAGCTACGGGATAGAAAAGTACTACGAGTCCCACATAAAGTCCTCCACTTATCTCCTACGATTGTTGAAATATAGGAGACCTGAAAAAGATGAAGACAAGCTTGCATTTGTGTCCCACACGGACAAGAGCTTTATTTCCATACTTCATCAGAATCATGTCAAAGGTTTAGAGTTAAGAACAAAAGAAGGAAACTGGTTTCATTTTGAGCCCTCACCTTCTTCCTTTGTGGTTATAGCAGGTGATGCCTGCATGGTAAGTTATTTTATCATTGTCAATTAAATTGTTGTGTATTATTCTACAAAACCTTTAGCTATACTAATATCAAATAAATAACATAATTATAGGATATAAAACTCTAGCTTTATGAATTGGTGGATTAATTTTATGCCATATAAATTTTTGTATAACTAATTAAAGAACCTACGATATATCAAGTTTAGGCCGGTTTAGTAATCTTGAGCGGTTATTATTTTTTCCAAATCATAATTTGGTCAATGGAATGGCCATTAATTCTTCTAAAAGGCTTGATTGAGATAATAAATTGGGACATGTTCAAGAATTTCATTTATACCGCTAAGTAATATAAGAACATTTTGTAAAGAAAATCAATTTTTTCCTTTTTAATTTCTCCTTCTATATACTTCTTCAAGAATTTTGCTTTAGTTATGACTGATTCTCTAAAAATTCATGTGTTTGTTTAATTTTTAGGCATGGAGCAATGATAGAATAAAACCCGGTTACCATCGAGTTATCATGAAGAACGATAATGAAGTAAGATATTCATTGGGATGTTTTTCATTTCACAAAGATCAACTGGAAGTGCCAAAAGAACTTATAGACGACAAGTATCCTTTGCAATACAAGCCTTTTGATCATACTAGCTTCCTTTTTTTCTTCGACAAAAGTGATGAAAGGAAAACTCAGCACGGCATTATTAAAACTTATTGCGGCACATGAACTTCATTTAAAAATATCCTTAAAAATTTTAAAAGAATTGATGTGTGTTGCAAGCTAAATATATACGTATCAATGTCGAGAATATCCCAGTTATCTTTATGTAAAATAATGTATGTCATGTGCTTTTTATTTTGATTGGAAAAATAAAGTGTCTGGAACACTATGTTGTAATCAAGTGTCCTGTAAAATCAAATGGTTCACAAGGATCTATGATGGGGTTACTCATAAATCATGTAATTATAAATTTCCAATAATATTAGTATATGTTTAACAAAAAAAAAAAGTAGATAGTAATTTTCACTTTCATCAAATATATAAGTAAAAAATTGATCAAAAAATTATTATAGTATTGTTAAAATTATAGTCTAATAATAATAATAATAATACTACATTACAAACAAATGACTTATAATAACAATAGTTTTTATTAACATATAGAATTATGTTAGTAAAAATATATGTATACAAACAATATCTGTAGGTATAGATTATGAATAGATTATTCAACTTATTTTCGTCAACGATGTATTTCATTAGTAAATGTCACCATGTACAAACGGTTTCCTTCTATATAAGGTGACTTACACTAACAATGTATATTTTTGTTAGTAAAAAAAGTTCTATGCAAACGGTGAAGAAAATTGATGGCGGTTTATAAGTCATTGCAACTATAAACTCTACTTTTTTTTTTTTTATAAAATTTTAAATTTAAAGCAAAAAATCCTAATTCCTAGCCTTAATCGCGCCTCTAGTTCTCCTTCATGCACATTTACTTTTGCTTCATCTTTCTCATGCACATCTCCTCCATGCACTTATAAGCCTTAATTCCTTAGTCATATCTCTATCTGCTTCTCTAGGTTTGCTTTTGCTTCATCTCCCATGGGCACTTAGATGCCCTAATTCCTTAGCCATGGCTTTTGCTTCATACTCCTTCACTCGTGTTTCCTTCTGTTTCATTTTCCTCATATCACTACCTTAGTTCATCCTGTAGATGTGTTAAAAACCTCTTAGAGAAAGAAAAACTCAATTTTTGGAGGTTTATAGTCTGCCCAAATGGTTTTTCATATGGTTTTAGAAGATTTTTAGGTGTCATAATCTCAGCAGAAGTCACCTTCCGAGGATCAAACTATCATCAACAAATAGTAAATGGGAAATAACCAAGGTTGTGCCATATATTTCAATGCCATGCAACTTTCCATTCTTCTTCACTTTTTGCAGCATACCTAAAAATCATTTAGCATAAAGAACGAATAGGTAAGAAGATAGAGGATCTCCTTGGCCAAGTTACCTACCACTGTGTCCAAATTAATGATGTACTTTGCTATTAAATGGGATGCCTTCTAAAGTACATCATTAATTTGAATAAAAAAAATATGCAAGGTAATATAAGTTTTTAGAATAATATATTTCAATCTTAATTTATGTAAAAAAAAAAAAATACATATTATGTTATTATTGTACATTTCCCATAATATGTATATATTATGTTTCATTTTTATTAAGCATATAATATTATTAAATTATAATAACTTCTAATAATATATTATACCGATTATTTTAAAATTTTAAATTGATAAAAATAAATCCAATGAAAGTCCACAGACAGTATAAACTTATCAAACTTTATGCAAAATTAATTTTCAATGAAACAAAGCAACTATGATTCAAACACTAAGCATCTATATCTGGTAGTATATTAAATAATGAACTGAATTTATTACTCTAAAAACTCAAGTAGTCAAATCCAATTATTTATACTTTGTAAATAATAATAACGATAATATTATTGAGTATAAATACATCTGTATTTTAATAACCAAATTAAGATTGAAAATATGTTAAAATAAATTTTGAAATAAATTATTAAATTAGTATCTAAAATTTAATACTTTTTACAATTTAATTTTTAATATTTTTTCATTATAATTTAATTAATAATATCTATTATTTGATTAGATTATGTCTCAACACTACAAAAATAGCAAAAATAATAATTTTGACTATAATTAATTCATAAATTAATATTTTTTTAATTTATTATGTAAGTTTATACTAGTAACTGTTGGGTCCCGAATATGGATTAATTGTGTAAATTAAAATAATATTATATTAATTCGCATGAATTAATAAGAATAATCTCAAGCTAAATTGATACACAATTGAGTAAAAATAATAAATAGATAATAACCGTAAAATTAAATAAATATAAAATTTTATGTAAAAAATCCTTTAGTGTGAGAAAAAAAATCACGGGTTAAACTCTGAATGAAATCCATTATTAAGTACAAAATAATCTACTAATAATTAAATACAGAACAAAATAAACAACTTTTCTTTATGCTGAACTTGAAGAAAAAAGTAAATAAAATCAAATTTAAACTTCCTTGAAGAGGACCAAATTGCTTATACATTGCTGACTCACCAAGGAGAAAACCACTTATTTTCCCTTCTCTTAGGCAGCCATTCAACCTCTATATATATATATATATATATATGTATATATATAGTTCTCTTCTTCTTCCTTTTCTCTTCTCTTTCTTCTTTTTCTCTTTTTTTTCCGCACAACCTCTCTCTTTTTTTCTCTGAATATTTTTTTTTTCTTGCAACATACATATATATATATGAGTTACAACCCTAATTCTTTTTTTTTCTTTTCTTTTAAATTATTAATTTGCTCCATTTTTTTCAATAGACTGGATCTTAATAATCTCTCTCTTCAGTTCATGGGAGGTATTCACTCATTTTTTACTCAATTTTTACTCAATCCCCTTGTCTTGGTGCAGGATTGATACTTGTCACGAATTTTCATCACCACGTTAACCAAATTAGTCTGAATCTTCTTCAAAGAACTCATCTTGTACTTTATTGCATTTATCTACTGATTCTGCACTTCTTGAAAGCTCCTTAGCTCCCCCTCTTCAGTAACTATAATGTACTCAAATTTTGAATATCTGATATATAAATGATGTATTATGTTTGACCTTTTAACCTGAGATTCTTCAACAATTTGAGTTGGAGGGGGTTGCTCCTCCTACTCAACATCATTAGTTACATCTATTAGTGCTGACACATAATCACTTCTATCTCTTTCATTATTGACATTTCTAATTGTATGAGAAATCAATACAAGAAAATGAATCTCTTTACTTATAGTCTTCTCAGATATCTCAAAATCTAGTAGATCTTGTGTTTATCAAAGATTACATCTCTCAACTTGATGACTTTCTTCTTCACTAGATTTCAGAACCTGTACTCAAATTTTATATCTCTATAACCCAGAAGAATGCATGGAATAATCTTGTCATCTAGTTTCTATCTTTGCTCATTAGGCACATGTACAAATGTCTTGCACCTAAATACCTTCAAGTGAGAGCAGCTAACATCATTCTCAGACCATACTTTATCAAAAATATTAAGCAGCTGATGGAGAGAGATTCATTATGTAGCAGGTGGTGTAAATTGCTTCACCCCAAAATAGCTTTGGTAGACTAGCCATTTTTAGCAAGCATCTAACCTTCTTTAAAATTACACTATTTGTTCTTTCAGCAACACCATTGTGCTAAACAATACCTAAAACAGTCTTTTCATATCTGATTCCGTACTGTAAACAATAATTCTCAAATTTTTTTGAAGTATATTCGCAACTATTGCTACTGTAAAGATACTTTAAAAGTATTCATTTTGCTTTTTCAACCATAACACGGAATTGCTTGAAACACTATAGAACCTGATTTTTTTTTCAAAACAAACATTCAAACTTTTCATGAAGCATCATCAATAAATGTAACAAAGTATCTACTACAACCTAATAATTCCACATTAATGGGACCACATACATCAGAATAGACTAACTCAATTACATTCATTTTTCTTTCAAAAGAATTGCGAAAAGAAATTCTATGTTGCTTACCATATAAACAATCATCACAAGAATTTAAACTCGTACCTTTGGCAAAGGAAATAAGAGACTTCTTTGGTAGAATCTGCAATCATTTCTCACTCATATGAGCCAACCTCTTATGCCATAAGTCTGGCAAAACATCTTCTTTTGCTGCATTCAAACTATCTCTAATTGTCTTCACTTGAGTATTGTATAGTGTGTGACACAATATACCCCTTGCAACCACAATTGAACCTTTGATGAATTTTCATTTTCTACTACCAAATGAGTTGCAATAACCATCAAGATCTAGAGCATGTGTAGAAATCAGATTTAAGTGTAAATTAGGCACATGTCGCACATTTTTCAGAGTCAATGTGCAACTAATATCTATCTGCACAGAAATATCACCAATATCTATAATATCTGCATAATTTGTATTATCCATCTTTACTTTGTCAAAATTCTCTGATTTATATAAGTAAAGACATCCATCCTAGGTGTAGCATGGTAGGATGCTGCTGAATCAACAACCCACTCAATATCAAGATCAATAACATGATTATGATCCTCAACAAAAGAAAGTACAATCAATTCTTCATCATCAGTTACAACTGCTATAGTATTCTTATCACATGTATTTTTCTAATTATTCTATTTCCTTTTCTAAATTTTGTAGTTTCGTTTTATATATTCTTTCTTGCCACAATGATAACAACTGAATTTTCATTTATTGTGTCATTTAGGATCTTTGCTTTTATTTCTAACTCTGCTCTCCGTGACAAAGGTCTGTAAGGTACCAATGAATACTATGGATGAAGACAAAACACCGTCTGGAGTAGAGTTAGTAAGAGACACCATTTAGGTAATAATATTTTGCATTTCATCATTTAGGGTTAATTTTATAATATTCAATTAATTTATCAGATCTTAGAACTTACTCAAGTATTTTGCTATTGATTGTCCATCTTGCAACTTCAGATTCATCAACTTTCTAATAACAAAAATTTTATTTTGAACATTTTTTCTCTCGTACATATTCTCAAATTTTTTCCACAAATCCGTGCATTGACTTCCTTACTTATATAGTGATGGATACTGATATTCACCCACTGTCAAATAGTTCTAACAATTTCCCTGTGCATTTTCTCCTAATCATCTTCTGATTTTTCAGTTAGCTTGGCAGTTCCTAATTTTATAAGATCATACAAATCTCTGCAATAAAGAATATCTTTCATCTTCATCTTCTAAATTGAATAATTTGAAGTCGTTAGTTTAATCATAGTACTTACGTATTCATCTATCCTAATTTACACAATTAATTCCAAATCACAGGTCAATCAACAAACCAGTCAACTAAATTATGATATCACTTATTAGGTCCTGATAGAGATATAATTATTTGTGTAAATTAATGTAATCTTAAATTAATTCACAGTAACTAATAATAGTCACAAGCCAAATTGATTCACAATTGAGTAAAAACAATAAGCAAATAATTACCGTAAAGTTAAATAGACACTAAATTTTATATGAAAAATCCTTTAATATGAAGGAAAAAATCACAGATAAAACTCCGAATTAAATCTACTATCAACAAAAATAAATACAAAATAATCCACCAATGATTAAATTCAGAATAAAAGAAATAATTTTTCTTTGCACAGAACTTGAAGAAAATCAAATTAAATTTTCCTGAAAAAGAACGAAATTGTTAATGTCACCAAGGAGAGAGAATAAAAACCATTTGTTTTTCTTTCTCTTAGCAGCCACTCAACCTATATATATATATAGTTCTATATGTATATATATAGAGAGAGAGAGAGAGTTCTCTTCTTCTTCCTTTTCTCTTCTCTTTCTTCTTTCTCTCTTCCTTTTCAGCACAACCTCTCTCTTTTTCTCTGATTTTTTTTTTCGTGCAACAAACATATATATATATATATATATGAGCTACAATCCTAATTTCTTTTTTTTTTCTTTTCTTTTAAATTATTAATTTACTTTTTTTTAATGAACTAAATTTTAACACTAATAACAATAATAATAGTAATAATAATAATAATAATAATAATAACAACCCCAACAAGAGAATGTTGGTGTTAATTGAAAAATAATTAACTATTTTTGGGGATGAAACATAATTAACTTGCATTTGAGAGAAGGTAGTAATTATACTTAACAACCCATAGTTAATTCTAAAAAAAAAATTGTAGTGATGGGATTTTATGCATTTCAATATATTATTTTTATTGATTTTAAAAAAAATATATTTACAGGTAATAATTATTTTAGCGACAGAGAAATTGTTACTACAAATATACAGCGACAAAAATTTTCGTTATTATAATCAATTTTTAAGAAAACAATATATTCCCAACCATACACATAATACAAGAGTTTGAATATTATAATCACCAATGTCATCACACCTAACAAAATTAAAGAAAAAATCTATTGTCATCACAAATTTTTTAAAAATCTTGAACCGATCTTTTCAATTCATTTATTAGTTAATTAATTAACTTTATAAAAAAATCATGAGTGATTTTATGTGATTGTGATTCCCAAATATTTATTGTTGTTTTCTTCATATTACTACGTTTATATAAACTTAGGCATAACTTTGGTTCAAGCATAGCCAGAAGAGAAAAAAACGTGAAAAGAAAAAAAGAATCATGGGCTCCTTTCCCACTTCCAAGATCGCTATTATAGATTTCAGCAGGGAGGACTTGAAACCAGGCTCTAATTTATGGTTGTCTACATGCCAAGATGTATGCAACGCACTTGCAGAGTGTGGTTGCTTTGTAGCCGTGTATGATAAAGTGCCTGCAGAACTTGACAATGCAATTTTCGATGCTTCAACACAGTTGTTTGGTCTCCCTACCGAGATCAAAAGAAAAAATCTCAACAGCAAGCCATTTCATGGCTATGTAGGGGAAATGGCTGCCGTCCCTCTCCATGAAGGTCTTGGGATAGACTATGTTACAGACATGGAGGAAGCTCAAAACTTCACTAATCTTATGTGGCCTGATGGGAATGATCATTTCTGGTACATTATATATGTGATAAGATGATATTTACATAGTATGTTTTCAATATTCTTGGTTAATTATGCATTCTATCTTGATTAATTAGTTTTATTTTTTATGTTCTTGGTTAGCAAAACTGTTTATTCATACTCAAAAAATGTAGCTGAACTGGATCAAATGGTGGTGAGGATGATACTTGAGAACTTTGGCATAGAGAAGTACTATGAATCTCATGTTGAGTCAACCTCGTACCTTCTTCGATTTTTGAAATATCTAGCACCAGACACGCCTGATCAAGCAACACAGGCATTTCCTTGTCATACTGACAAGACATTCTTCTCAATACTTCACCAAAATCAAGTAAATGGTTTAGAAGTAAAAACAAAAAATGGTGAATGGGTTGGATTTGATCTCACTCCTTCAAGTTTTGTCGTTATGGCCGGTGATGCAAGCAAGGTGAGCTATTTTGTTAATTTGCTTCAACTTGTTAGGGTATGAAAAAAATGTATATGTAGTCTATCACACTCGAAAGCATATTATTTCAGTGGTAAATATGAATTAATAAATGTTGACAATATGGTTTGCTTTGCTTAGGCATGGAGCAACGGTAGAATACATTCATGTGAGCATCGAGTCACCATGTGCGGGACAGAGACCAGATACACACTTGGCCTATTTTCTTTCATTGGTGGAACCGTAAATATACCAGAAGAACTTATTGACAATGAGCATCCACTAAAATACAAGCCATTTAATAATGTGGCAATGGTTCAATTTTATGCAGCAAAAGGCCGAGTAAATGCATACAGCCTTGAAGCTTTCTGTGGCATCTAAGACTTTTCTGGCAATTTTCAAGTTGTCTAGGATCTATATATGTTTTCAACTATGATTGTTTTATATCCGTCGATTAGGTTTCATCTATATATGTTGTGATAATATTAATAAATGTAAGTGTTTCTTATTTAATTAGAAGATTAAGAATGAAAGTGTAATATGCATGCAGCTGTATGAAATCATGTGAAAAAGCAATAACAGTCACTTAGAACTTGGATTAGTCTTTTTGTTTTTGTTTATTGACAATATGTTAGACCCTTTTTTATTAGCAATATAATATGCTTGCTCGGTAATCTAATACTAAAAGTTTTACGTCTTCTTCCTAACACTTCGATTTTGAGAGGTAATTTTCAATATTGGCTCAAGAAAATTTTTAGAGTTTGCTGATTTTTTATGTTAAAAAATGTGATCTAATATTACACAAAAATAAATTTATTTTTTAAACGTATTAAGAGGATGTAATATAATACATCAAATAAGTTATTCTTAGAAAACTTAAGAGTTTAGTATTTTTTCAAAAAATATTCAAAATGAATCAGTTAAGTAAATTATCTTTTAATTTTTTTATCAAATTTATTTTTAATATTTTATATAAAAATATTTCAAAAATAATTTTCAAAATATATCAAAGTTAGATGAAAATTTATGACAATAAATCAAAAGGTCTTAAAAAAGTTATCTGAATGTCGTTAGTAAAATATTCTCTCCGACATAAAAATGTATTGTTTCTTGATTTTGGGCATGTACTGCAACAATGTATTATATGTAACACAACAAATGATTCGGCCGCACTTAAAAATATGATGATTTGGTGTATTAAATGAATCACGTTTCAAATTTCTTTTTGTTTAATAGCAAGAATAACCTATGGAGATTTTAAAATTACTGATTTATGCATTTTCTAATAAGTTTTGAGAGAGATTAAGAATAAAGTTTCATTTGGTATCTTGAGCTAAATTTTAACCTACTTACACTTGTAATATTCACTCGAAGAGATTTTTTTTAATTTATTTTTTAAAAATTTTTGAACTTTTTAAAATATATAAAATAAATATTTCGACGTGCTTTTAGGACAAAAACACATTAAATGATGAGTTAAACACATTGTTAACAAGCTTTTGTAAGAGAGAAATCGCAAATGATAAAAATCATATTTTGAAAAAAAAAAATACACATTAAATGGTGAGTTAGACATATTATCAACTAACTTTTGTAAGAAATTGAAGATAATTTTCATAGCCGTGGTTGAAACTTCGTAAATTGTGTTTGAAATCTATTATCGTCACTCTCTTTTATTTACTTACTGCATTTAGTTATAATTATCCATGAGTTTGTTGCTCGTGTAATTAATTTGTTTATGAACACTTATATTTATTCTAAATTATAAATTTTTTAAAGAAATTTATCATAATTTTTTTAAAAATAAAAATTTAATTTGACCACTATTCAACTATCTTAAATACTTGGCCAACACAAAATAATTTGTCGATTGTCTTTATAATTATAATTTTAGTAAAAATAAAGATCCTATTCTTTATTCTTCATAAACAAACATAAAATTGACTTTAGAGAAAATAATATGTAAATAAACTTATTACAAACATGGGAATTCATCTGGAGATGACTTCCATTTTCTTATTCCTTTCTTCCAAATTAAACATTAGGGAGAGAATGAGATATATGGGCACGAAATATCGTTTCCATATAAATATATATGGCTAAAATTATATATAATTTTACAATCCATTACATTGTACATGAAAAGTGCAAATATGTATACTTTATAAATTAATATTCCCTATGTATATGTCCTGTACTAGATAACAGATTTAATTGTCTTGTCTATAAGTACTACATAATATATATATATATATTATAAATTAATGGGTCGCACTTTTCAATTCAATTTTAAAAATTGAGCACGTTTTGTATGATACCATTGGGAAAGAAAATTTTAATTTCCCTAAACATTGGTCCCCTATTTGGATAAAATATATAATTAATTCCCTATTCTATATTACGGAATATAATCATATCCACCAAATTAAATACCAAATATTAAGCTTAAACCATTTGTCATTTCTTAATTATTGCAATATCTTGTGTTTTTAGCTGTGATTTTATGTGCTCCAAAAAATAAAATTATCAGAACTACCCTACTTGGCTCTGAGCCAGAATTGTTTATATAATTGGTTAATGATGTTGCTTGCACCCACATAAATATACTTAATATGTAATTATTGGGCTGATGAGAACAAAATTAAAATTAGTTCATAAATAAGACAAGGAAAAAGATATGAAAATGGTCCAGGGAAAATATATTAATATATATTTTATAAATTATCATCACTATCGATTGCCTTTAATTACATATTATTGGTTAATTCAGGACAAAAATATTCTTCAATCAAAATTATCTGAAATGAAATAGATTCGGCAACTGGCCAGTACGATATCAATTTCAATTAAAACGCAATTTTCATATCTATAAACTTTTAAAAAGAATATTAAACATATATAATTTGCTTTGTTGTGCAAATGAATCTTTTTCCGGTAAGCCTTTGGCTTTAGTCTTAAAACTTCTCATTTCTTTTCATCGAATCAGACAATAGGTATACATAGAAGCAAACCCTATAAATATTGCCATGAAAAGTAAACATATAAGGGAAAAGAATCCAACCATCAAAATTTCTAAGCGAACAAATTAAGTTAACATGGGTTCTGAAACAGCTCTTAAGCTTCCTGTAATAGATTTCTCCAATGAAGATCTAAAACCAGGAAGTTCTGAATGGAATTCAGTAAGAAGCCAAGTTCATGAAGCTTTACAACAATACGGTTGCTTTGAAGCTTCATTCGACAAGCTTTCCTTCGAGCTTCGAAAGCAGATATTTACAACCTTGGCAGAACTGTTTAACCTTCCTCTACCAACTAAGTTGAAAAACGTTTCTAAGAAACCATTTCATGGCTATGTTGGGCAATACCCTATGGTCCCATTATACGAGAGCATGGGCATCGATGATGCAAATATTAAGGAAAAAGTTGAAGATTTAACCAAAAAACTTTGGCCTCAAGGAAATACAAGTTTCAGGTCTGTTTAGTATGATTAGATAGTGATTTTTTTTTTTTAGTTTTGGAGAACATTTTCATACACTTCCATTGATTATATCAATACCATACAATATTACATGAGTAATCGATTTCTTTTTCTTTTTGTTTGGCAGCAAAACAATTCAATCCTTCTCTGAGGAATTGTCGGAACTGGATCAAACCATCAGGAGGATGATTCTGGAGTGTTTTGGTTTGGAAAAATACTTGGATGAGCACATGAATTCCACAAATTATCTTCTAAGGGTAATGAAATATAAAGGACCCGAAACTACTGATACTAAATTGGGTCTATCTGCTCATACAGATAAGAATATAGTAACTATTTTGTACCAAAATCAAGTTGAGGGTTTAGAAGTACAAACTAAAGATGGGGAATGGATTAAGGTGCAACCCTCACAGGATTCTTTCATTGCAATGATTGGAGATTCTTTATATGTAAGTTGATTCCAATAGTTCTTCTAATGAGTTTACTTTTAAGATTTAAATTCTTAAAATATTAGCTATAAAGTGTTTGAAAATTACAGAAAAGTTGGTATACTTCATTTACATAATTGACATATTATAAATATTTATCAAAAAATTATAAAAATAAAGTTTAAAAGTATTATAATGACAATTTATTAACTTATCTATACTTCTGAAATATTCAATTGTAAATATCGTTTTTAATTATACAGGCATGGTTAAATGGTCGGTTATATTCTCCATATCATCGTGTGATGATGAGGGGAAACGAAGCAAGGTACTCGGCAGGATTGTTTTCAATCCCTAAAGAAGGCTACATTATAAAAGCTCCGGAAGAGATGATTGATAAGGAGCATCCTTTGCTGTTCAAGCCTTTTGATCATGTCCAATTCCTCCAGTTTTATTACACTGAGGCAGGACAGAGAGCAGAATCCGCTCTCAAGGAATACTGTGGTGCATGAGCTTCTAGCTTTACCTATATATATATATATATATGCTGTTATTATGATGGAGATATCTTAACTGATGATTGGTCATCCTTCGAAATAATAGAGCTTGGTGTTGATCACATCTTATAAATTGTAGAAGAGTGAATGTTGTACCTTTTGTAATTTTTAATGATTTTACTTCAAGTTTTCTATTATATATATACATGCATTAACTATTAAATGTATATGTACTGTTTTCATATAAGTAATAATTAAAAATAAATAATTGTACAATTATACATATCAGGATAGGTGAATTAGTTTTCTCAAAGAACAAAATAAAAAAATTAATTGATGTGAAATACGTATTTCGTTTAAAGATAAATAACGAATCTATTATTTATTGAAGTATGTTATCACTTATTTAACTTATTTTAACTTATTTTAACTTGACTTATTTTAGCACTCAATTATTTTTGTAAGTATAGTTGTTATATTTAACTTATTAAGACAGTTTGGTTGGGTATTAATAATCCTATTAGATTGTAACCCAGTATTATTATCAAATAAAACAAAAGGGCTTCTTTTCTTCCTTTTCTCATGGTATCAAGACAAGGGAACAGAGTACATGGAAAATAAACCAGGCGGCACCGATCAAACACGGGAAGGAGAATATCGACAGAAAGAATGTCGAACGAAAACTCCAAGATCTCTTTGGTGTCAGTTCTGATGTCGGTTCTGCTGAGCGGAACGAACTACAAAAGCTAGAGAGAGGCTGTCAAAATCACACTGGCCACGAAACACAAACTTGGATTCGTAGATGGGAGAATCAAGCAACCTTGAGGATGGAAAAATTTTTGTGTCAAGAGATACAAAGTTTTATGAAAGCGATTTTCCATACCAGCATATCAAAGATAAGACCAGTTTGCCATGGGTCCCCGTAGCGGATATGGGATTGAGAGATAGAGGGGATGAGGCTACTGTGAGCCAATAGGATGTTGACAATGGAAATCAAACAAAACAGTTTATTAACACCTGTGTAGACCAGTCACAGCCCGCAGAACAAAGAAGACTCCGAAACAGAACCAAATCCAGATGGTTGCAAGATTATGTGAACAAAATTGACACCACACTAGTTTTGACATCGCCATATTATCCAAACACATTTCCATTCATTCAGAATCCACTCCTACCGAACCAAGACACAAGTTTTCTAGCCAACATAGACGAAACTCAAGAACTCACAAACTACAAAGAAGCAGCACAATCTAGCAAATGAATGGAAGTTATGCAAGTAGAAATAAATGCACTAGAAAAAAAAATCAAACATGGATAATCACTGATTTACCACTTGGAAAAAAGGCCATTGGATATAGATGGGTCTACAAAGTAAAATTAAATCCTGATGGTACTATAGGTAAATACAAAACTAGACTTGTTGCGAAAGGATATCATCAGCAAGAAGGGATAAATTATTTTGAAAGTTTCTCACCAGTGGCAAAGGTTGTAACAATAAGAATATTACTCACTATAGTGGCCACAAACGGATGGATTCTACACCAATTGGATGTTAATAACGCATTCTTACATGGAAAACTTGAAGAAGAAGTCTATATGCTCCCACCACAAAGATATGCAATAGCCAAGAAAAACGAGGTATGTAAACTGAGAAAGTCTCTTTATGGCCTCAAGCAAGCATCAAGACAGTGGAACACTGAACTCTCAAACTTCCTGATACAGTATGGCTTTCAACAGTCAGCACATGATCACTGCTTATTCACGCTTCAGAAGGAGAACAACCTTATAGTAATTTTAGTTTATGTCGATGATATTTTGCTCACAGGAGACTCCAAAATGAAAATAAATAAATTAAAAAGAGAACTTGATGCATAATTTAAAATCAAGGATATGGGAAATGCACACTATTTTTTAGGATTAGAGATCTCAAGAACACCACAAGAATTGTATGTGAATCAGAGAAAATAAATTATGAATCTAATGCAAGAAGCGGGCTTGATGGGAGCAAAGCCCAAAGTAACACCAATGTCAAAGGGACAACAGATACACGACACCGCATCACCACTACTCACCGATCCCCAACACTTCAGAAGCCTAGTTGGAAAGTTACTTTACTTGGGATTCACAAGACCCGACATCGCATATGTCGTCTAATAGTTAAGCCAATTTGTTCAAAATCCGAGAGAAATTCACCTAAAAATGGTACAGTGTGTCATAAAATACTTGAAACATCAGCCCTCTCTGGGGCTCCTCCTTCTGTCCGACAATACATTCCATATCGTAGCCTACTATGACTCCAATTGGACAGTATGCATTGAAAGTCAAAAAAATCATTTACTGGATATTGCATCTTCTTAGGTGACTCACTAATTTCATGGAAAGTTAAAAAGCAAGCTACAGTTAGTAAAAGCTCCACAAATGTTGAATACAAATTTATGAGTATGACAGTATGTGAACTACAATAGATTTCTTACATATTACAGGACTTTCACATAAAAGTATGTTTGCTGATCAGTTTTCTGTCTGACAACAAAGCAGCTCTTCACATTGCCACCAACCTGATTTTTCATGAAAGGACCCAACACAGAGAAATCGACTGTCATGTAATTTGGAACAAAATCAAAGAAGGCTTCATCTCACCAGCATATCCTTGAATTAGTAAATTATTTTTTTAAGTACAGCGGTCATATTTAATTTATTAAGGCAGCTTGGTTGGGTATTAATAACCTTATTAGATTGTAATCCGGTATTATTATCAAATAAAACAAAGGGCTTCTTTTCTTCCTTTTCTCATTATTAAGAAATGAGAAGGCATATAAGACTATATATATATAAGCTAACTAATTTGAATTCAATTAAAAAAGAACCATATAATAAAAGGCTTCAAATAGTAAAACGTTACAACATTAATGACCATCCAAACATACCCTTGGTTTCTGTCAATTCCTCGTACCCTCATTTTCTTTTGCTTCCACTCTCTGTTTGTTGCTCCTGGTATGTCCTCTCTCTCGGCCTCGCAGCCTCTTGCCCTTCTCCATCAGAGCTCAAAACACCTCTAGTTTACAGAGATTTTCGGAGCTATTTTCTCTTTCTTCGGCATGGTCTCCTCCGGTCACCATCTTACGCAGGAAATCTTTCCGAGGTAGAGCATTGACTTGCCGTTTCCATCTAGCTTAGACCTGCGTCCCCTCTGATTTCCTCTCATTCTTCTTCTTTCCTGCTTCGATATCCTTTTGATCTTCAGCTTCTTCCCGTCAGATTACCCATTCCTTTCTCACGCTTATCCACGCGTCTTGCTTTCACCTGCTCCTCTGTTTTTCTTTCATCTTTTCAAGACCTAAGCTCTCTCTCTCTCTCTCGATCTCGACGAAGGAAGAAGAAGAAGAAGAAGGCTGATAAACGAAAACGGCGCCGTTTCTATTAAGGAGCTGCTGGGCTTGGGCTGGGCTTTCTAAGTTGGGCCAAATGGTTTTTTATCTGGGCCCCATCTGAAACTAGGCTGTTATCTTCTGGGCTAGTTTCTTCTCCTTTTGCATTTTCCTTTTCTTTTTTCATCACTAAGAATGAGAGTGTAATATACATGCAACTCTATGAAGTCATGTAAAAAAGCAATGACACACAGTCACTTATAACCTGAGTTAATCCTCTTGTTTTATTTGTTAACAATGTGTTAAACCCCTTTTTTACTAGCAATATAAACGTATAAATAATAAATTTTATCTATCTTTTATAAATTTAGTATTATTTAAAATAATGAAATATTTAATTAAAGTCAGAGATCATGTACTTAAACTGTTAAATCTTATTTCTAAAAATTTTTAGCATTTGTTCACTTGTTCTTTTATCCGCTATTATATCTATAAATTATAAAATTATACTTGCACGTAAGTGTATTATATCCATGTCTTTTTCATGTTCTTATTTTTTTATCTAAATGACGGAGAATCAGAGTTAATGCCACATTAGAAATTTATTGGAAATAAGAGATAATTAGAGTTAATACTAATTGCATATAAATAACTTAAAAGAAAAGAAGAGCTAAGGATTCTAACTCTCGAAATTTATTGGGAAAAAAATATATATTATGACAACTTCATTTCATTTTGAAGGATCAGTTCTTCCTCCTCCTAAATATGAATTGAGTGAATGAGAGGTCAAATGAGATCTTTCTAATTATTAATGGAGGATTGTCTAATTGCTCGAAGATCTAATACTAGAAGTTTTGTGTCTGCTTCGTAACTCTTTGGTTTTCGAGGTGCACTCCGAAACATTACTATTTTATATATTTTGACTCAATAAATTATATTTTATTTTTCACCTTTAAATTTTAAGATGCATTCGATCTATTATTTAAAAAAAAATTTATTACGAAATTAACTGTCAATAACATTTTGATGGAAATGAAAATAAATTATATTGCTAATTTGTTATAAAATTAATACAAACATAATATGACATATCGTTTTAGGTAATGTATAGGCCATTAATTTTCGTATTTTATACACAATATTTTCAAAATAATTTTTAAAGTATATCAAAGTTGGATAAAAATTTAAAAAAATTATTTGTACCTCATTGAAAAAACATTCTGTCAACACATACAAATCTCTTATTTCTTAATTTTATGCATGTATTATGATAACACATAACATAACATGAACAAATATCTTATTTCTTAATTTTGAGCATGTGTTATGTGTAACAAATGATTCAATTGTATCTAAAAATATGACCATTGGATACATCAAATAAATTATATTTCAAATTTTATTTTTTAAAATAGTAAGAATAACCTTTGAAGATGTGTAAATATTACTGATTTATCAATCTTTTAATAAATTTTGAGAGATTTTAATAATTAAGTTTTATTTTTTTATCTTGACCTAAATTTTAACCTTAATTTTCTTTTAAAATTATAATATTCTTTTAGAAAGAGAATTTTTTTTTTTAATTTATTCTTTGAAAATCTTCTAAAACATGTGAAGCAAACCTCTTGATGTATTTTTAAGTAAAAAAAAACACATCAAATGATGAGTTAAATATATCATTAACTAGCTTTTTTGTAAGAGAGAAATTGAAGGTACTAAAACTCGTATTTTTAACAAAAAACACATTAAATGATGAGTTAGACACATTATCAACTAACTTTTTTGTAAGAGAGAAGTTGAACGTAATCAAAATATTAAGTGGATTACTTGAGAAAAGAACGTAAACGTGAGATTGGTGACTAAAATTCTGTAAATCGGATTTGCAATATGTAATCTCCACTCTCTTTTATTTACTTATTGCATTTTGTTATAATTATCTATGAGTTTGTTGCTTGTGTAATTAACTTATTTATCAATTCTCATAGTTATCCTAAATTATAATTTTTTTAAGAAAAAACTATCATAATTTTTTAAAATAAATAAATAAATCGACCGTTATTAAAATGTCTTTAATACTTGGTGAACAAAAAATAATTTATAGCGAAGATTCTCTTTATAATTAATATTTTTCAAAAAATAAAACATGTTGATCCTGTTCTTTATTCTTTATAAACATTCATAAAATTGACCTTATATAAAATAATATGGATAATAAACTTATTACAAACATTGGTCCCCTATTTGGATAAAATATATAATTAATTCCCTATTCTATATTACGGAATATAATCATATCCACCAAATTAAATACCAAATATTAAGCTTAAACCATTTGTCATTTCTTAATTATTGCAATATCTTGTGTTTTTAGCTGTGATTTTATGTGCTCCAGAAAATAAAATTATCAGAACTACCCTACTTGGCTCTGAACCAGAATTGTTTATATAATTGGTTAATGATGTTGCTTGCACCCATATAATTATAATTAATATGTAATTATTGGGCTGATGAGAACAAAATTAAAATTAGTTCATAAATAAGACAAGGAAAAAGATATGAAAATGGTCCAGGAAAAATATATTAATATATATTTTATAAATTATTATCACTATCGATTGCCTTTAATTACATATTATTAGTTAATTCAGGACAAAAATATTCTTCAATCAAAATTATCTGAAATGAAATAGATTCGGCAACTGGTCAGTACGATATCAATTTCAATTAAAACGCAATCTTCATATACTGTTTATAGAATATGAGATGATGAACCTGATGAGAGTGGGTCATTATAATTTTGTTTATTGAGCAAAAAGAATCCTGTCCCGATTAGGCCTTTGGTTTTAGTCCTAAACTTTTTATTTCTTTTTATCGAATCAGACAATATGTATATACAGCAGCAAACCCTATAAATATTGTCCAGAAAATTAAACATGCAAGAAAAAAGATCAACCATTAAAATCTGTAACCAAACAAATTAAGTTGACATGGGTTCTGAAACGGCTCTTAAGCTTCCTGTAATAGACTTCTCCAAGGAAGATCTAAAACCAGGAAGCATTGAATGGAATTCGGTAAGAAGCCAAGTTCATCAAGCTGTACAACAGTATGGCTGCTTCGAGGCTTTATTCGACAAGCTTTCTCTCGAGCTTCGAAAGCAGATCTTTATAAACTCGGAAGAGTTCTTTAACCTCCCTCTAGAAACTAAGATGAAGAATGTTTCCAAGAAACCATTTCATGGCTACGTTGGGCAATACGCTATGGTCCCATTATACGAGAGCGTGGGCATCGACGATGCAAATATTATGGAAAAAGTTGAAGATTTAACCAAAACGCTTTGGCCTCAAGGAAATACAAGTTTCAGGTTTATTAACAATGATTTCATAGTATTTTTTAAACAAAAGTTAAAAAAAAAAAACATTTTCATACACTTCCATTGATCACATATTTTCTTTTTTGTTTGGCAGCAAAACCATTCAATCATTCTCTAAGGAATTGGCGGAATTTGATCGAACCATCAGGAGGATGATTTTGGAGTCTTTTGGTTTAGAGAAATACTTAGAAGAACATACAGATTCTACAAATTATCTTTTAAGGATAGCGAAATATAAAGAACCTAAAACCACTGAGAGTAAAGTGGGTTTACATGTTCACACAGATAAGAACACAATAACTATTTTGTATCAAAATCAAGTTGACGGTTTAGAGATTCAGACCAAAGATGGAGAATGGATTAAGACCAAACCCTCACAAGATTCTTTCATTGCAATGGTTGGAGATTCTTTCTATGTAAGTTGATTCCAATAGCTCTTCTTATGAGTTTACTTCAAGTTTTTCATTCTTAGAATATTAACTACAAAATTTGTTAAAAAATACAAATAGTTAGTGTCCTTCATTATTATAATTGAAATATTTAAAATTTTTTATTAAAAAAAATCATAAAAATACACCGATAATAAATTATTAACTTATTTGTAAGTTTAAAAGTACTTATAATTTTTTTTTTTATTAAAAAATTAAGATACTAAAATGTACATTCATTTTTAATTTTACAGGCATGGTTAAATGGTTGGTTGCACTCTCCATATCATCGTGTTATGATGACGGGAAACGATGCAAGGTACTCGATAGGATTGTTTTCAGTCCCTAAAGAAGGCTACATTGTAAAAGCTCCTGAAGAGATGATTGACGAGGAGCATCCCTTGCTGTTCAAGCCCTTTGATCATGTCCAATTCCTCCAGTTTTATTACTCTGAGGCTGGACAGAAATCAAAATCTGCTCTTAAGGAATATTGTGGTGTATGAGCTCCAAGCTTTATAATATATATATCTTGTGTTATGGTGTGAGATATTTTTATCAGATGATGGATCATCCTTTGAATAATAGAGCTAGGAATTGCTCACATCTAATAAATTGTAGAAGGGTGATGTTTTTACCTTTTGTAATTTTTAATGATTCGACTTTAAATTTTCTGTTATGTATATACATGCATCAATTATCAAATAAATATGTATTGTTTTAATATAAGTAATAACTAAAAATAAATAATTATGTAATATATATATATATATATATATATTACGTTAAGTGAATTGCTTTTCTCAAAAAAAAAAGAAAATTAATTGGATTAAGTGTGTATTTGGTTTAAAGATAAATAATGAATCTATTAACTTATTAATTGAGAAGGCATGTGAGCATATATATATATATATAAAATAAAAAACCTTCCAATAGTAAGGCGTTTCAACAACATTATCACTAGTTACAGCAAAAAAACAATTAATTGCTGATCCCATGTTTGGATCAATCTTAGATTCGAATCCCATATGAACGACGTAGTCTTAAGCAAATTAAGTTTTTACTTACTACATGGATAGAGGCCAGGAGCTCTTACCCACACGGATGTTCAGTCTTCTCCTTCCTCCTGAAGCTGTCACCTTTACTCATTATCTTTCTGTTTTTGATCTTCTCTCTGCATTTTCCTTTCTTTCTCTTCATTGGTTTTTTGTCAAGTCCGTATACCCTCCTTTTCTTTTAATTCCACTCTCTGTTTGTTGCTCCTGGTATCTCCTCCCTCTCCGCCTCACCACCTCTTGCTCGTCTCCAGCAGAGCTCGAAACGCCTCTAATTTACAGAGATTTTCGGATCTATTTTATGTTTCTTCGGCATGGTCGCCTTCAGTCATCACCTTACGCAGGAAATCTTTCTGAGGATGAACGTTTACTTGCAGTCTCCATGTGGCTTAGACCTGTGTCCCCTCTTATTTCTTCTCATTTTTCTTCTTTCTTGCTTCAAAAATCCTCTGATCTTCAGCTTCTTTCTTGTCAGATTACCCGTTCCTCCTTCACGTTTTATCTACGCGTCGTTCTTTCACCCGCTCCTCTGTTTCTCTTTCATTTTTTCAAGACCTAATCTCTCTCTCTCTCTCTCTCTCTCTCCCTCCCTCCCTCCCTCCTCCTCCGAAGGAAGAAGAAGGTTGATACATCCAAATGGCGCCGTTTGTGGTAAGAAGTGGCTAGGCTTGAGCTGGGTTTTCTCAGTTGGGCCGAGTTGTTTTTTATTTGGGCCATCTGAAGCTGGGATATTTTCTTCCAGACCAATTTTTATGAGGCTTTGGGCCCAGTTCTAGAGAGGGAGTGGGGTGTGGTTTGAATAATTTGGGTTTTAAGATCTGAATGGTTAGATTTTAGAATTTTATGGGACCATTTTGTTTTCCTTCTCCAATTCTTTTTTCTTCATTGTTCTTTTCCTTTTCCATTTTCCTTTTTTAGACAACATAATAAAAACAATAAATAATCGTAATGAAAATAATAATTACAACCATAGTAACAACTCGAGTAAATGAAAGTTATTATTTCATTCCTTCATGTTTGTTCTTCAATCAGTTTTAATCAATTAGGAATAAGGATATAATAACTCTTTACTATTAGTGATACTTTGTTATCAATAGCTCACACCACATTGTTAATCCAAGTAAGTATTGATTGCAATGTCATCTCTTATCCTCTACCTTGAACTCTTTTTTAAAAACTTTTTACTATGAAGGATGTTTTGCCAACAATGGTTTAAAAAACAAGTAAGGAGTTGGTAGACGGAAAAAAAATTAAGTAAACAATAAATATTGTAATATCCACCTAAGAAAAAAAAATAAAATTTGGAGTTTTGATGTAAATGAAAGAAATTTTTAAATTTTGAGGCTTTTAATTAATTTCACAGACCTTAATAAAAATATGTAAGAAAAAGGGGGGCAAAAACATAAATAGGGAGAAGTGGAAGGGGGCAAAAGAAATCAAAAAAATAGATGGCCCAGATCGAACCACTTGAGAGATCGGATGGAGAGATTTTAAAAGAGAACGGATGCCCCAGATCTAGTCAGTGAGATACGACGGTTAGGACGAATGGGTATAAAAAGGAAAAGTCAGAGTTTTTCTTCATTGTGAGGGCAGCCAAAAAAGAGAGAAGAGCGATCAAGGAGAGAAGGAAGAAGAGAGGATCGAGTGGGGAAGTTGAGAGAGAAGAAAGAATGAGAGAAAAGGAAGAGGGAGGCCAGAGAAGGAGAAAATGGAGAAAAAAAAAAGAGTGGTCGAGCAGAAAAGGGAAAAGAGAAGATTGTCGTGCGGGGGAGCCGAGAAGAAGAAAGAAGGAGAGGAAAGGATGAGGGAGGTCGGAAAAGAAGAAGGAAAAGGAAAAAAGAAAAAAAGGAGGAAATAGAAGAAAAAAGAGGAGTGGCCGAGCAGCAAAGAGAAGGGGAGCCAAAGAGCGGTCGCGCAAGGGAAGAGGAGAAGAGAGAGAATCTCGGAAGAGGAAGAAGAAGAAAGGGAATCGCGACCGAGGAGCACCGTGTGATGGCAGAGACCGAGGTTGTTCGGGTTTTTCAAGCACCGCACTCGAGCTAGGTGCATTCTTTTTCTTCTTTTGATTTGTGTTTCTTACCAAACGGGTGTTCATGTGTGTATGTGTAGGTTGGGAGCTAGAGAGCCGCGGGGTGACCGAGGAAAGCCGACCAAGAGCCAACCGAGGTCGAATCGCCCACGTCGAAAGGTAAAATAGTTTTTTTTTTCATGTTTTGGTGGTGGTTAAGCGGCGGTGGGGCAGGGCTGGTGTCTGGCTAGCTGCACGAGCTCAACCAGGCCACCTATCTGTGCAAAAATCGAGGAGGTTTCCTCGGGAATAGGGAAAAACCACCCACCGTAGAAGTCGAAGGGTCTTCCGCATGAATTGTGTCTGACATCGCCTTTTGGGATTTTGATTCGTCGTTTGAGAAGCTGCAAAGTCTTTCTCAAAAAATTGAAATCTGATTTATCGTCGGGGAAGCTAAAAAGTCTTTCTCAGAAAACAGGAATTAGATTCACCAAACGGGGAGCTGAAAGGTTTTCTCGGTACGGATCCCGATAATTTTGAATATTCTGTTGGATAGTCGTTGGAATCCATAATTTGATTAGATTAATTTTTAGTATTTCAAAGTATTTTAATTAAATTATGTCGTGTGTATAGAAAAAATTGAATATTCAGGCGGATCCAAAAAGATGCGTATGAGAGTAAGTATTTCTAAATATTAACTGGGTTCGAATTTTGAAAAATGCATTCATTTTATTAAATTATGAATTTTAAAATTTGAACAAACATTGACCCAATTTTTGATGAAAAATAGAATCTAAATTATAATCAGTAAACTTAAGCAATTGGAACTCTATGGGGAGACGAAATCATAAAGCAAACCCAATAGACTGAGAGTCATTTAGATTGATGAAATATGAAACTGAAAAGAAAAATTTCCAATTAAGTAAAAACTTGAAAAAGAAAAATAAATAAAATTAAAAGGTAAAAATAGAAAGGAAAAAAAATAATTGAAGTTATAAAATAATCATTTAAATAAATTAAGAATTTTGGAATGAAAAGGTAGGAGTGAATACGATAGGGACCCTGAATACCTTCTTGTTTAATTTGAATCGAGGAGGGGAATGTGTGTGTGTGGCTGAAGTTCAGCGAGCATAGTAAACCTGCACATGGATAGAGTCTGAAACCTAATCCAGACATGGATAGGTATGTATGAGTGTAGCTCATCTAGCAAACGTACCTACTGTGGCCATTATGTGATTTGTGTATGTGTGTGTGTTGTCCATACGATCAGGGGATCCATTTCATCTTTTCCTCGATGATGACATAAACGGCATCACGCGATGAAACCTTAGAAATATCTTTCAAGTATATTTGTGATCTTTTGTGTATGTGATTATCTTTCAAAATGACGATTGATCGAGTGTATCTATGACTTTCGAGAATATGAGAATATACATTTGAAGTTTGTATATGATATTCGAAAGAATTCACAAGATCGATCAGGAACATGTGAAATAGTAAAAATAAGAAAATAAATTTTACGTTGGAATATTTTTAATTGCTTTTGTTTCTTACCGTATATTTTGCATGAAATTTTATCTGGGTTGAGAGAACGAGAATACTTATTGAGTTTGTGATACTCATTAAATTTCACCCTAGTATTTTTCAGATGAGAATAAAGAGTCAACACCGCTACCAGACGAGTAGAACCTGTAAAAAGTTTCTTATTTTTGTATATTTTATGCAAAATCAAAAAGTTTTATTTTGTTATATTAGACTCTAAATTCTGATATCATATTTTGTATATAGAGTTATTATACATATCACATAGGATGTTATGTTGTAATATAATCTTTTTATCTACGCATGTATATATTTTATAGGCTCATTGCATGAAATGGTATGAGCAGGAATTGTGCCTCATATTGAGTATCGGGGCATGACAGGTGATATCAGAGTCTACATTCCTAGAATCATCCCTTGTGCATGAGATTTTAGAGTTTAAATATGATATTCTGCAACTATGAGGGTGTTGAGAAGTAGAAAACGTTATTTTGAAATGTTCTAATTCATTCTTTTCTGAATGAAGGGTTGTAAGATGAAATGTGGACGGACTCCACCAGAGCAACCTCTCGATTACATGTCTTTACAAGAGCATATCGACCGATTATACCACATGGTAGAGGAGCTTATTAACCAGCCTTGAGAAGGGATACCTGACCCTTCTGCAGTAGTGGCGCCATACAATCTAGAACTAGTCGTTATAGATCCAGACTGTCACAGAAAGTTCTTGAGACTCTATTCTCCTATATTTGTTGGTACCAAGAATTTTATTGAAGCCGAAGGATGGTTGAAAGAAATTGAAAAGGCATTTCAAGTTTTGAGATTGACTTCTGAACAGAAAGTGATTTTGGTTACATATTTGCTTGTGGGTGAAGCTGACCGTTAATGGGAATTCAGATAGACTACTTTGTCTATTCCCATCACCTAGGAGAGATTTCTGGGGGCGTTTAACACCGAGTACTTTCCAGCACGACTTTGACACCAGAAATAGTTAAAGTTCATGCAGCTCACTCAGGAGAACCTATCAGTGGTTGAATATGTTCAAAGATTCACTAAGTTAACCCATTTTGCTCCAGCCATTTTGACTTATAAAGGATAGACGACGAGAAAATTTTAGTGGAAAGCTATGCCCAAATATCAAGGATGTTCTTGCAGTTCTAAAATTGAAGACTTATGATGAGATTTTGACGAAAGCATAAATAGTATAAAGTAGACTGAGGGGTTCATCCTTTAGAGCAGGCAGTTCTAGACCCCCGGTGCTTCTGAGAAAATAGATTTCAGGGTTTAATTCACAAGATAAGAGGTCCAGAATAGTAATAGAGGTATCTCTTATACAACCATTAACTCCTGGTAATACACTAACATGTCGTACTTATGGGAAAAATCATGGTAATTAGTCGTACCATCGTGTCACTCAATCCTGTTTTAAGTGTGGTAGTCAACAACATCTGATTCGTAACTGCCCATTTATGAAGGAACAGCCAGAAGCTCAAAGATGGGGACAAGTGTACACCCTTACGATATCAGATGCTGAAGTAAACCCAGATGTGGTTCAAGGTATGTATCCTGTCTCAAAGAACCAAGCTAAGGTATTAGTAGATCATGGTTCCACACACTTATTCATGTCACACACTTTTCCACTACGATTGGGTGTTACACCTGTTTATTTGGGGCATATCTTGATGATATCCACACCAAGCACAGAGGTATTATTTTCTGATGTTATCTATAAAAAAGTGTATAATAGAGATAGTTGGAAGGGAATTAAAAATAGATTTGATACTTTTAGATGTGCAAAATTTTGATATAATTATAGGAATGGACTAGCTAGCAGCTCATTACGTGACTTTAGATTACCGTAATAAGAAGGTTGTATTTAATATTCCTAATAAAGAAACTTTTACTTCGTAATTAAACGATGTTATTTACCATATAGTATAGTTATTTAAGTTATTGAGCCTAACATGTAAAAGTTGATGTGGCAGGTGATAAAGATAATAAGAATGATTTTTATGATGTGTTGGTGGTCTGTAAATATCCAGATGTACTCCCTAACGAACTTCTAAGATTACCTCCACACCATGAAATAGAATTTTTCATTGATCTATAATTAGGCACCCAACCAATCTCCATTGCTCCTTATAGACTGGTTAGAACTTAAATATAAGAATTAAAGAAGCAATTAACATAATTCCGAGAGAAAAGATTCATTCACCCTAGTGTTTCTCCTTGGGGTGCTCTTGTAACATTTACCAATAAGAAAGATGGAACCAAACAAATGTGAATTGACTATAGACAACTAAACCAAGTCACCATTAAGAATAAATACCTTTTTACCTAGAATTGATAACCTATTTGACCAATTGCAAGGGGTGCAGATCTTTTCCAAGATTGATTTACGATCCGGTTACCATCGAGTAAAGACTAAACCCGATGATATTTCAAAGACCGCCTTTAAAACCAGGTATGACCACTACAAATTCTTGGTCTTACCTTTTGGATTAATGAATGTTCGGCGATATTTATGGACATGATGGATCAGATGTTTGAGTCTTGGTTAGATCAATTTGTTATTGTGTTCATTAATAATATATTGATTTACTCTAAAAGTTGAGAAGAACATATTAAACATTTAAGTAAGTTCTAGAAATTCTTAAAAAAGAAAAGTTGTGTGCAAAATAGAGTAAGTGTGTATTTTGGCTCAAACAAATCGCTTTCTTGGGTCATGTGGTTTCTAAAGACAGAATATCTGTAGATCCAGCAAAAGTTGAGCCTATCATGGGATTGGAACATCTTACTACAATAAAGGGTGTTCAAAAATTTTTAAGTATGGCTGGGTATTACTATCGATTTGTGAAAGAATTCTTTAAGATTGCAACCCCTCTTATCTGGCTTACTAAGAAGGATATTAAGTTTGAATGAACTCCAGATTGTGAAAATAGTTTCAGAGAACTTAAAGACCGACTTGTGACGGTTCCAATGCTAACACTACCTAATAGATTAGGGAGTTATGCAATATATACTAATGCGTCAGGTCAGGGTTTAGGATGTGTGTTAATGCAAAATCATAGAGTCATCACCTATAAGTCCAGACAATTAAAGAATCATGAACAAAATGATCTGATCCATGATTTGAAATTAGTTGCAATTGTTCATGCCCTTAAAATCTGGTGTCATTATCTATATGAAGAGACGTTTGAGATCTATACTAATCATAAGAGTCTTAAATATCTTTTAACACAAAGGGAACTGAACATACACCAGGATAGATAGATGGATCTTCTTAAGAACTATGACTGCAAGATATCCTACCATCTAGGGAACAGAAATATGGTGGCTAATATACTGAGTCACAGTACCTCTGGCATGATTGCAAAAATAGTAACTTCTGAATGCAAGACTCTAGAGACCTTAAAAGAATTATAATGGGGTATTCATAAATGAAAACTGTATATAGCCAGCTTGAGAATCGAGCCAGTATTAATTCAAAAAATTAAAGATGTTTAAGAAACTGACACTGTTATAGGGACCTTAAAAAAAATTGAACAGGGTTTAAGGTTGGACTACATAATTCACGATGATAGGTTACTTCGATTCAGAGGAAGATTATGCATTCCTGATGACCCTAACTTGAAGAGACTCATATTAGAGGAAGCATATAATTCTAGGTTTACCATACACCCAGGTATCAATAAAATATATCGGAGTTTATGACCTCGATATTGGTGGATTAGGATGAAGAAAGATATTTTCAAATTTATTAGTAAATGTCTCACATGTTAGAGGAGTAAAGCTAAACACCAAAATTCAGAGGGATTACTTCGACCTCTATCAATTCCTGAGTGAAAGTGGGAACACATCACTATGGACTTTGTGATGGGTTTGCCTAGGACTAGACTGAACCATGATACTATTTAGGTGATAGTAGACCAATTAACGAAGTCAGCTCATTTTCTACCAATAAAAATTATAGATCCTCTAGATAAATTTGTCACATTATATATTAAGGAAATTATTAGACTTCATGAAATTCCAGTATCAGTAGTTTCATATCGAGATGCTCGTTTCACCTCTAGGTTTTGGACAAGTCTTCAACAGGCCTTAGGTACCATTTTATCGTTCAACACAGCATTTTACCCACAAACGAATGGTAAAACGAAAAGAACTATCCAAATATTAAAAGTTATGCTTAGGGCTTGTGTACTAGAAATGGGAGGAAATTGGGACGACAATCTACATTGATTGAATTTACCTTTAACAATAGCTATCAGTCCAATATTAGTGCAGCTCCATATGAAGCACTTTATAACAAACCTTGTTGATCTCCTGTGTGTTAGGAAGAGATTGGGGACATGAAATTAATTGGACCCAAATTAATTGAAGAAACTACCTCTAATATTGTCCTAATTAAAAAAAATCTTCAAACCGCACAAAGTAGATAAAAAAGTTATGTGGATAATCATAGAAAGAGTTTAGAATTTAAAACAGGGGATCATGTGTTCTTGAAAGTGTCACTAATAAAAGACCTTATGAGATTTGAGAAGAAAGGCAATTGAGCCATCGCTTCTTTGGGCCATTCGAAATACTAGAGATAATTGGATTTACTACTTATTGATTGGCATTGTCGCAAGAACTGGCTAACGTTCATGATGTATTTCATGTGTCCATGTTACGTAAATATCATCCTGATCCATCGCATATAATCCAATACAAAAAGATTCCTATTGAAGAAGATATGTCCTATCAAGAAATGCTCATAGAAATATTGGACAAATAGGAGCGAGTATTGAGGAATAAGACTATTTTAATGGTTAAGATACTCTGTCGACAACATTCGCCAGCGGAAGCTACTTGGGAAACCGAAGATTCGATACGACCTCGATTTCTTCACCTACTGTAGAGACATGTCAATTTACATGACCAAATTTTTATAAGAATGGGAGAATTGTAATTCCACCTAAGAAAAAAAAATAAAATTTGGAGTTTGGATGTAAATGAAAGGAATTTTCAAAATTTGGGACTTTTAATTAATTTCAAGGACCTAAATGAAAATATGTGAGAAAAAGGAAGACAAAAACATAAATAAGGAGAAGTGGAAGGGGGCAAAAGAAAATTAAAAAAATGTACGGCCCAGATCGAACTGCTTGAGGAGATTAGATAGAGGAGATTTTAAAAGAGAACGGATGAGCCATATCGAGTCAAAGAGATCCGACGGTTGCGACCAATGAGTATAAAAAGGAAAAGTTTAAGGTTTTCTTCATTGTGAGGGCAAGCGAAAAAGAGATAGGGAGAAGAGAGATGAGGGATCGGAAAGAGAAGAAATAAGAGGGGGTCATGCGGGGAAGCTGATAGAGAAGAAAGAATGAGAGAAAAAGAAGAGGGAGGCCAGAGAAGGAGAAAAGGAAGGAGAAAAAAAAGAGTGGCTGAGCAGAAGAGGGAAGAGAGGAGACTATCGCGTGGGGGAGCCAAGAAGAAGAAAGAATGAGAGGAAAGGAAGATGGAAGCTGGAAAAGAAGAAGGGAAAGGAGAAAAAAAAAGGAGGAATGAGAAGAAAAGAGATGAGTGGCCGACTGAGAAAGAGAAGGGGACCCAAAGAGTGGTCGCGTTAGGGAAGGAGAACAGAGAGAATCACAGATGAGGAAGAAGAAGAAAGGGAATCGCGATCGAGAAGCACTATGGACCTAGGCTGTTCGGGTTTTTCGAGCACCGCACTTGAGCTAGATACGTTCCTTTTCTTCTTTCAGTTTGTGTTTTTTTACCAAATTGGTATTCATGTGTGTGTGTGTGTATGTACAGATCTGGGAGCTAGAGAGTCGCGGGGTGACTGAGGGAAGACGATCAGGAACCAACCGATGCTGAATCGCCCACGCTAAAAGGTAAAACGATTTTTTTTAGGCTCTTGTGGTGGTTGAGTAGTGGTGGGGCAGGGCTAGCGTCGGGCTGGCCGCGCGGGCTTGGCCAGGATACCCATTCATGTGGAAGCCGAAGGGTCTTTTACGGGAATGGAGGCCATAATCACCTTTTGGGGTTCTGATTCACTGTTTGGAAGGCTGAAAAGTTTTTCTCAGAAAACAAGAATCCGATTTGCCGTCCAGAAAGCTGAAAAGTCTTTCTCAAAAAATGAAAATCTGATTCACTGAACGGAGAGCCAAAAAGTTTTCTGGTTAGGAATCCTGATAATTTTGAGTATTTTGTTGAGTGGTCGTTGAAACTCGTAATTTGATTAAATTAATTTTTAGTATTTTGAAGTATTTTAATTAAATTACGTCGTGTGTACAAAAAAATTTAGACATTCAGGTGGATCCGAAAAGACGTGTACGAGAGTAAGTATATTTAAATCTCAACTGAGTTCGAATTTTGAAAAATACATTTATTTCATTAAATTATGAATTTTAAAATTTGAACAGACATTGACCCAATTTTTGATGAAAAACAGAATCCAAATTATGATCAGTAGACCTAAGCAATTGGAACTTTATGAGAAGACGAAACCAGAAAGCACATCCAATGGACTAAGAGCTATTTTGAACTGATAAAATGTGAAACTAAAAAGAAAAATTCCCAATTAAGTGAAAATTTGAAAAAAAAAAAGAAATTAAAAAATAAGTAAAAATAGAAAGGAAAAGAAATAATTGAGGTTGTAAAATGATCATTTAAATAAATTAAGAATTTTAGAATAAGAAGGTAGGAGTGAATACGGTAAGGACTCTGAATATCTTCTCGTTTAGTCTGAATTAGGGATGAGATTGCGTGTGTGTGGCTGAAGTTCAGCAGGCATGGTGAACCTGCACATGGATAGAGTCTGAAACGTAATCCAGACGTGGGTAGGTATGTGTGAGTGTGAGTCACCTAGCAAACGTACCTGTTGTGGTCATTGTGTAATTTGTGTGTGTGTGTTATCCATGCGATCAGGGGATGTATTACGTCTTTATTTGATGATGACATAAACGGCATCACGCGATGAAACCTTAGAAATGATCTTTCGAGTATATATGTGATCTTTTATGTGTGTGATTATGTTTCGAAATGACGATTGATATTCGAATGTATTTATGACTTTTGAGACTATGGGAATATACATATGAGATTTGTATATGATATTCGAGAGAATTCATAAGATTGATCAGGAACATGTGAAATAGTGAAAATAAGAAAATGAATTGTGCACTAGGATATTTTTAATTACTTTTATTTCTTACCATGTGTTTTGAATGAAATTTTATCTAGACTGAAAGAATGAGAATACTTAATAAGTTGGTGAAACTCATTAAATATCAACCTAATATTTTTCATATGAGAATGAAAAGTCAGCACCGTTGCCAGACGAGTAGAATATGTAAAAAAGTTCTTGTTTTTGTATATTTTGTGCATTTTTGAAAAGTTTTATTTTGTTTTGTTAGATTTTAAATTCTGACATCATGTTTTGTATATACAGTTACTGTACATATCGCATGAGATATTAGGTTGTATTATAATTTTTTTATCTATGATATATTATATGGGCCCACTGTATAAAATGGTAAGAGCAGTAATTGTACCTCATATCGAGTATCGGAGCATTGCAAACAATCCTAAGGAAACATTTAAAATTGTAAACAATAAAAAATTCTCATTACTCATTAGTCATCAAAATTGTTTTCTTGAAAAGAAAAGATTAAAAGTACACATGTCCTAAGCACCATGCCTCATTCCCTCTTGCTTCTGTTCATCTCTCTTCTCATATGTTGAACTTTTTGTCTTAATTTGATTAAAGCCTGATTAACACTTTATAATCTGCTTTTTAATACTCTCCACATACCTTTCAGAAGGTAAAAACAACTGTCATAGCTTGAAGTACTGTTTTTAATAATGATTTCTTTATCCATTATAAATAAGGAGTTTCTTTTTTTTTCCATCTTTTCAATTTTTTGATGTTGCAACAAAAAGATTCTCAAAAGAAATGCTGAAAATAGAATATTACGCATGAGATCTCTCCTAATTTAAGTTTTTTACTGAGTAAAATTATTAATCTGTCATATTCAATCATCAACAACAACAAAAAGATAAGTTATCACAAGAGACTGCCAATAAACTCATACACTATTAATATTCTCTAAGTTTTGGCTCTCATAATAACCCGTAATAACCCTTTTATATAAAAATGAGTAAATAAACGGATAAAAAGATTTCATTGGTGGAGATCTCTTTATGGCTAAATATTCATTTATTGATATAGAATAAGATACGGATCAAATACATCTCATGATTCATAAAATAAAATTCATTGTAGCAAATACAACTGAGATTCAATATATATACATATATATATTACACAAGATCTTGCTACTATAATAACACAACAAGATTATGGTTTTACACTATCAAAATCTTCTACAACATTGATTTTTCTTCTTAATCAATCTCTCATTTAAGATTTTGTGCGGTCCCTAAAAGATAAATTCCTCCTCATATCTCTCTTGCCGATAAGCTTTTGATCTTTGAAATTTGTCTAATCTCATTGCTTATTGATTTCCAAACAAGTCTCCGTAACAGATGGGTGATTTTTTTGGATTATCATAATTTTTCAAATTTTACTATTCAACCATTTTCCTCATCTCAGTTGGCTTCTTTAGGAAAATATATATTATGTATTTGCTTTTGTCAGTTGTTCTTTTACAAACACTAGTGTTCTTTTTTTGTAATTTAAAAAAAAAAAAAAACAAATTGTTGAAGCAATTAAAAATATATATCGGAACCAGCTACGTCTAGCAAACAATTGTCATATTATTCATCAGTTCATATACGTGTGTGTGTATATATATATATATATATATGTATATTGCCTCAAATATTGTGTTCTTCACATAAAATTCAGACCCCTTTTTTTGTTTTTCTTAATTTTGTATTACCTCGATCGGTGTCACTTCTTTGCCACTATATATAATCGTGATTATGCCTTTTATCGTAATGCTCTCTCTTGTCCCCGGTACCAATCATAAAAGATTCTTTCTGAGAAAAAAATATTCTTATAATTAACTCAATCACCCAAGAACTACAGTACCTATGCGACTGCTAGGTAATAGTTATTCGATGCTAATTACATGTGATACATACATATATACCATATATATGTGTTTGTGTGTATGTATATGTCTATGTTCTTTCAATCTCCCTTCGTTTGTTTGTTTCATGTATGTTCTTTGAAGTTCGAACAGAAGGAACACATTATTTTAATATGTTCTTTTTTCCAAAATATTTGTTTTATATATAAGTGGTTATGGGATAAATAGCTTAATATCTGTTATATGTATATATATATATATATATATTTATACATAAGAAACTACGGGAGCTAGTATTAGGGACCAATTTTTTTGGTGTCCCGTTAAGTTTCTCCTTACTAATTTTCACTATAGTGATTTATAATAGATTTAATCAAGTACAACTAAGCATGAATCAAATACAAATTCACTAAATATTATGATAAATAAATTGAAACAATTATCTCAAAGATTTATAATGACAAAAAAAAGTAAAATTAATTATTTATATTCTTACAATATTAGTTATATATGTATATATCTATATATTCTACGTACATATTTTTTATATGTAATACCGATCTTATAATTGTTAAGATTTAGAGAAAATAAAGAGAATAATCTATTATTACTGTAAAGGTCCGGAACTTAAAAAAAATAAAGTCATGAATTAAATACAGAAGCGAAATAATAGAGTTTAGGGTTTACGTTTCTTACACAATAATTTAGAATATCCAATAAGGTTACGAGAATGTTCATTCTAAAATAAACAAACGAAAATTAAACAAATAAACAAAAGATAATATACTGAGCATTCTAGGATGACCTTCACTAGCTTTTGAAGGGAGTCCGGGTGGTGAACTATTCACAACCTTATTGTTGATCCAGATCTGGGTTTTGGTCTTCTTGATATTAAATAGTTAATGAAATGGTGAGCTACACTAACCAAGTAAGAATATCACACTACTCACCGATACAGAAACTGAAGGTTGGTAAAAATCATAAAAACAACAAATAGAGCTCTTGATTTAAGTAAATTCATTTATCATAAGGAAAAATTATTTACTGCATATATTTACTGTTGCGAGATTTTCAAAATCGACCTATAGAGATACGATAATTCAAATAACATTCCAATCTTATTTTTAAGTGAGCAATAGTAACCATTTTCTCTTTTTATTTGTCTACTGGTATCCTTGGGGCCCCATAAAGATGTCCAACTACGCGTGAACCAATATTCAACATCGTCAACTAACCGGCCGTCCCCATACCCCGTCCAGTATGAAAACTAAAAATATCATCCCTCAATACCCTGTTCGGTATGATGGTGAATCGGACTGTTCTCATACCTCGTCCGGTATGAGACAACGTTCACGGTAAGATTCTCTATGTACCCAGTCCATCCACCATCTCATAGAATATCCAGTAAGGCTACCATTTATTAATTCAAATGACCAATCAATTTTCCGCTTGCATATTAATTTTCAATTTCATAAATTAACCGTAAATCATGCAAGACAAATAATATATATATATATATATAAAGAAAGCACAACTGAATCATTCAACCATTCCAGTATATTATCATGTATATAAAGCTATAAATTCAACAATCAGTTATACAGGACAACAAATAAATGACTAACCAGTTCCGGCTCTATTGGTAATCTGTAATTATTCTCAAAATTTTCAAAATTACACAAATACCATATTACCGATTGTTAAGCTTTAATTTCGTAACAGAGAATAAGGTAAGAGATTTTTACCCGAATCGGTGTCCGAAATACCGAACTTTCTATTACACCTATTGGAAGTCCCCGGGTTTCTTAAATTTTTCTGCAGAGATTAAAACACGCTTCACATACCCAAAAAAATACCTCAAAAAATCCAAAATCAGTGTTAAAAACCTTTTTCGGCCAATTTTAGAATTCCGACACGGCAGCACTGCCATGCTCCGACAACGGCACTGCTATCTGTGGCGGCTTTTTCCCTCGGCCTGACCATTTTCGACCAGTTTATGCTAATTTCGGCTAGTTTTATACCCCTCCCTGCGAGAAAACACGTTAGGGGGGTCTCGGTTGGTAAAAAAAAAGTTAAAAAATAGAAACCTACTAGCGATGAAATTTTTTGGTGTGGTGGCTCTGCCAGTTCATCTTTGTTGCTGGGCATTCTTCTTCGGTCAACCTGTAAAAAAAACAACGGTGAATATAATGGTGAAAAAATCGCACGAAACAAAAAACTAGAAAGAGCTCAACGAAGCCGGTTGTGTGTTTTACCCGCGACAGCGCTACCGAGCTTTGCCCATAGTTTTCGACTCATCCGCCATTCCTTTTGCTCTGATTTGGTTATAGGGGTGCTCGGAATCAAATTTCGAGCTAATAGGAGAATTTTTACCTTTTTTGGCAGTTGGATGTGGCTCCGGCATGGCGGTGGACGCCGGTCAACTAGTGGCTAGGGTTTAGGTTTAGTGTAATGCAAAATATTTATACCTATCTCGCATAAATCTGGACCGTTCATCACATTTGATCTCAACCGTTCGATCGCGTTTAAAAAAAATAAATCTGGACCGTTCATTGTGACTTGATCTCGACCGTCTGATCGCGTTTACAGAGATAAGAATCTAGACCATTCATCACATTTAATCACGACCATTCGATCACGTCTTAAGAGGGAACAGATTCGAATCGTCCATCCGCGTGGGAACGCTTCCGGACCATTTGATCGCAGGGCACGCAGATCGCCAGCGTGGCCTCCTGCGTGGCATCGAGTCAGCATGTATTGGCACGCGGCGCGCTCCAGTTCGTCGAGGCTACTGACTGGGCAATCTTACATAGTGCAATTTTTTTTAATTATATTCTAACCCCCAATTTTTTATTTTTCTTTCAAAAACACCTTACGAACCCAAATTTTCACCCCCTTTTTGCAAAATTATTTTCAATTTCATTCTCAACCTATTTTTTCATAATTCTACATTAAATTAAATTTTATTAATTTTAAAATTAGATTTTTATACACAATTTTAATTTTAAAATTAATCCCGGGTCAAATTTTGAGCCCGGGTATTACAACTCTCCCCCCCCCCTAAAGAAATTTGGTTCTCAAATTTGTCCCCATCTCACTTAATCAAACAGTTGGAGATACTGGGCTCTGAAGCCTGATTCTAGCTCTCATATGATATCTTTCTATGTGTGCTTCTGTCATAGGACCTTAACAAAGAAAATTTCCTGGTTGCGGAATACTCTGCTCTTTCGGTCCACAATGCCTACTGGTACCTCCTCATAGGACAGATCCTCCATAAGTGAAAGGGGCTCATGGGCTAAGATGTGAGAGGGGTCTGAGTTATACTTGCTTAACGTGGACATATAAAATAAATTATGGACTCACAATAGTTCTGGATGTAGTGTCAGTCTGTAGGTGGTAGTACTAATTCTGTCTAAGATTTCAAATGGCCTAATAAACTAGAGATTTAGTTTTCCCCTCTTGCCAAGTCTACTGATTCTCTTGAAATAAGTGATCTTAAGGAACACTCGATCACCTTTCTCAAATTCTAAATTCCTCCTCTAGGTGTCCACATAATTCTTCTGCCTACTCTGAGCCATCTGAATGTTCTTCTTGATCTTAACTATTTTAGTTGTAGTCTTCTCAACAAGATGTAGGCCGAATAATTTTTTATCACCTACCTCTTTCTAACAGATCGACGATCTGCACGGGTGGCCATATAACGCCTCGTATGGAGCCATATCGATACTTGTTTGATAGCTGTTATTATAGGCGAACTCTATTAAGGGTAAATGATCATCCCAATGGTCCCCGAAGTCAAGAACAGATGCTCGAAGTATATCTTCCAGTGTGCAGATCGTCCTTGCTAATTGTCCATCGGTCTGAGGTGGAATGTGGTATTAAGAGACAGTTTCGTTTCTATGCCTTGCTGAAAACTAGACCAAAAGTAAGAAGTGGACCTGGGGTCCCTGTCGGATACTACTGTCTCTGGTATCCCATATAACCTGACTATCTCCTAGATATACATTCTTACTACCTTGTTCAAGGGGCCAGTCATCTTGATGGCCAAGAAGTGAGAAGACTTGAGGAGCCAGTCAATAATTACCCAAATGGCATCATGTCCCGAGTGTGCCTTAGGCAATCTTGTCACAAAATCTATTGTGATGTGTTCTCACTTCCACTCCAAAATCGGTAATGGCTGAAGTACCCCGTCTGGGTGTTGATGCTCTGCCTTAACTTGCTGACACACAAGGTACTTAAAAACAAAGTCGGCCATCTCTTTTTTCATCCCGTCCTACCAGAACTGGGGTCACATACTTTGATATATCTTAGTGCTTGCAGGATGTATGATAAACTTTGAGCTATGAGCCTCTGTCATGATGTCCCGTTTTAGCTCACTGTTACATGGAACACACGCCCTATCCTGAAATCTGAGCAACCCATCGGCAGATACTCGAAATTCTTAATTTACTTCCTGTTTTGCATCTTTCCTAAGAGCTGCTTGGGTGGAATCGGCGAATTGGGCTTTCTTTATTCTTTAGATCAACTCAGGTTGAATAGCCAGGTGGGCCAAGCATGTAACTCTCTTCAGGTCCTGAAATTGTACTTGTTGTGCGGCCCCTATTACCCTACATTCTGAAACCATTATGTGAGATAATATACATGTACTTTTTTGTTGAATGTGTCGGCTACCACATTGCTCTTATCCGAGTGATACCAAATGTTACAATCGTAGTTCTTGAGGAGTTTTATCCATCGTCTCTGATGAATGTTGAGATCCTTTTCAGTGAATATGTGTTTCAAGCTCTTATGAGCGGTATAGATCTGAAAAGTCTCCCCATATAAGTAATGGCACTAAGTCTTCAAGGCGTGGATAATCGCGGCAAGTTCTAAGTCATGGGTATGGTAGTTTTTCTCATAACTCTTCAACTGTCTGAACCCATAGGCTATGACCTTCCCATGCTATATTATAGCACAACTTAGTCCTAGGTAGGAGGCATCACTATAAACTGTATATCCACATATCCCGCTCGGTAAGGCCAACACAGGTGCAGTAGTCAACTACATCTTTAGTTCTGAAAAGCTCATTTCATAGTCCTTGTTCCACTCAAACTTGACGCTCTTCTTTGTGAGATGGGTCAAAGGAGTAGCTAGTCTAGAAAATCCTTCCACAAACCTGCAGTAATAATATGTCATCCCCAGAATATTACGAATCTCCTTGATCGAGGTTAATTTCTCCTAACCGAGCACTGCTTCAACTTTTTCGGAGTTCACTAACACTTTATCCTTTGATATGATGTGCCCTAGGAAGGTAGTCTACTCGAGGCAGAACCCACATTTACTCAATTTTGCATACAACTTCTTTTCTCTGAGATCCTGCAAAACCTAAGTCAGATGGTGAGCATGTTCCTCTCTACTTTTTGAATAGATCAGGATATCATCAATAAATACAATGACGGACTGATACAGAAGTTGTCTAAAAATCCTACTCATCAAATCCATAAAGATAGCTGATATGTTGGTTAGTCCAAATTGCATTACTAGGAACTCATAATCTTCGTACCTAGTTCGGAAAGCGATTTTAGAAATGTCTTCTACCTTGATCTTTACTTGATGGTAACCTGAACGAATGTTTATTTTAAAAAAGACCTGGGCACCGTGCAACTAATCAAAAAGGTCATCGATATTGGGGAGGAGGTACTTATTCTTGATCGTAACTTTGTTTAGTGTCTCATCCCCCTTCTTTACAAATGTGACTCCAGCGCCCCAAGGGGACACACTATGTCGGATGAACCCACTATCCTGCAATTTATTGAGCTGTTTTCTCAACTCTTCTATCTCAACATGACTCATGCGATAAGGGACAATCGAGATAGACTGGGTGCCTGGGTAAAGATCTATGGTAATTTCAACTTCTCTGTCTACTGGCAGGATTATAAGATCACTTATAATTGAGTAAGATTATAAGCTCTGCCCTAGATAGGAGGTCTAGCCTGGTTTTGATTCCTCGGGCACTCTCTCACGTAATGTTGGATACTCTTATATATACGGCAAGTATTTTTGAGGCGATAGTAGGGTCGGTCACCATGATCCTTACCACAGTGCTAGCAAGCCCAACCTTGTCTTGTTACCGGAATCTGAGGAGGAGCCTGAGTCACTGGCCTATGTCTCTTGTTCTGCTGAACAGGTGCAGTAGTGCTGATCTGCTATGTGAAACGAAGGGCTTGAAGTTCTCCACTGCTAGAGGAAAAATGGGAAGGTTCTTCTCTACTAGCTATGCCTTGGGCAGAACGACTGAGTAGGTACTGAGTTTGAACACATACAACTGCTATCTAATCTCAAGACGGAGGCCCCACTCGAACTTCCTTGCCTTTCTGACTTCATCCATCATGCTCTTAGGGGAATACCAGCCCAACTCTAAGAACTTTTAAGCATACTCTGACACAGTCATATCACCTTGGACCAGGTGTGCAAACTCTATTTCCATAAGATGTTGAAGATGTTCTACGAGGTACTCTGTATTGAAGGTCATCAGAAGCTGTTCCCAAGTGACTGGGATGGGATAGGTGGCCTACTTTAGTTGCCACCAACGACCTGCCTCTCCCACCAGTATGTGGGTGGCGAGTATAATTCTCTGTTCGAGAACCACTCTAAGAGTTGTAAAAGCCTTCTCTGTCTCAGCTAATCAGTACTCAGCCTTTTCAAAGGAGGATGCTCCTATAAAAGTAAATGGGCTTAGTCTTTCATACCTCTCAATGTAGTCTGGCTCCATCATGGGTGGAACTGGATCCCGTGGAAGAGGGACTGGATTGCGCTGATGAGGGACCGGATGGCCTTGTGATGGTACTGGATGATATGATAGAGGTACTGGATTGTACTGTGGTGGTGCCGGATGATGCGGTGAGGGCATCAAACCATACTGTAGTAGTGCCGGATGGTACTGTGGAGGAGCAGGGTTGTACCAGGGTGGCTCAGGATCCTGCCGCTGCAAGATGGCTCAAACTGTAGCAGTAGGAGAGGGTCAGGTAATTCCCTCCTTTCCTCCCGAGCCTACTGGGCATCAATGAGTCTCTCCAGCATTTCAAAGAGTTGGTCAACATCATCTCGAAGCGAACCCTCCTGGGCTACTCAGTTTTATGGAGGTCTTCATTTTTTCATCTATCTGTAGCTGTATTTCACAATGAATGGTTGAGCGATAATTTATTTTTTGGTGTTTCCTAAGATATTTGTATAAGAAATGATTCTGAGGAACGCGGCTCTGATACCAACTATAAAGGCTCGGAACTTAAAAGAAAATAAAGTCATAAATTAAATGTTGAAGTGAAATAATAGAGTTTAAGGTTAACATTTCTTATACGATAATTTAGAATGCCCAATGGGGCCACTTAAATGTCAATTCTAAAATAAACAAATAAAAATCAAAGAAATAAACAAAAAGAAATATACTGAGCATTCGAGGACGACCTTCACTAGCTTTTAAAGGGAGTGAGTGGTGAACTATTCACAACCCTCTTGTTGATCAGAATCGGAGTCTTGATCCTCTTGATCTGAAATAGTTAACGAAAGGGTAAGCTACACTAGTTTAGTAAGAATACACACTACTCATCGATACAGAAACTGAAGGTTGATAAAAATCATAAAAACAACCAATGAAGCTCTTAATTTAAGTAAATTTATTTATCATAATGAAAAACTATTTATTGTATATATTTACTATTGCAAGATTTTTAAAATTGACCTATAAAGATATAATAATTCAAATAACATTTCAATCTCATTTTCAAGTGAGCAATAGCAACCACTTTCTCTTTTTATTTGCCTACTGGCATCCCTAAGGGCCCATAAGAATGTCCCATTACGCATGAACCAATATTCAACATTGTCAACTAACCGGCATCTCCATACCCTATCCAGTATGAGCACCAAAAATATCATCCTTCAATACTCTATTAGGTATGAGGGTGAATTGGGTCGTCTCCATACCCCGTCTGGTATGAGCGCCAAAAATACCATAACTCGATACCCCATCCGGTATTATGCAACGTTCACAGTAGGGTTCCCTAAGCACCTGATCCGTCCACCATTACCCAGGATATCCAGTAAGGCTATCATTCATTAACTCACTTGACCATCAATTTTCTGTTTGCATATTAATTTCTAATTTCGCAAATCAACCATAAGTCACGCAAGACAAGTATTATATATATCAAGGAAACACAACTGAATTATTCAACCATTCCAGTATATCATCATGTATTTAAAGCTGTAAATTCAACAATCAGTTACACAGGACAATAAATAAATGACTAATCAGTTCATGCTCCATTAGTAACCTGTAACTATTCTCAAAGTTTTCTAAATTACATAAATACAATATTACCGATTGTTAAGCTTTAATTTCATAACAGAAATATGGTGAAAGATTCTTACCCAAATTAGTGTTCGAAACACTAAACTTTCTACTATGCATACTGGTGGTCCTCGAGTTTCCTGAATTTTCCTGCGGAGATTAAAACACGTTTCACGTAACTAAAAATACTAAAAAAAAAACTCAAAATTGGTGTTAAAAACCTTTTTTGGCCAATTTTAAAATTCTGACACAGTCGCACCCCCATGCTCTAGCGACGACACCACTGCCCGAGGCGGCAGTTTGCCTTGGTTAGGCCATTTTCGATCAGTTTTGGCCTGTTTCAGCCTGTTTTATACCCATCCCTGCGAGAAAATACGTTATGAGACCTCGGTTAGCCCAAAAAAGTCAAAAAATAGAAACCTACTAGCGGTAGAATTTTTCAATACGGTGACTCCGTCAACTCACTTTCGCAGCTATGCGTTCTTCTTCGGTCAACCTATAGAAAATAAAATGGTAAATACAATAATGGAAAAATCGCACGAAACGGAAAACAAGAAGTGGCTCATCGGAGGCAGTTGCAGGTTTTGTCCGCGACGACACCGCTGAGCTTTACCTGCAGTTTCAGAATCATCCGCCATTATTTTTACTCTGATTTAGCCATGGGGCACTTGGAATCAAATTTCGAGCGAATAGCAGAATTTTTACCTTTTTTGGTAGTCGGAGGTGGCTCTGGTGCGGCAACGGACGGCGGTCGACTCCATTCTCCAGTGACTGGTTCTTCTTCTCCAGCGGAAGGCTGGTGGCTAGGGTTTAAGCTTGGTGTGATGCAAAATATTTATACCCGTCTCACGTAAATCTGGACCGTTCATCGTGTTTGAACTCGACCGTCCGATCGCATTTAAAAAAAAAATGAATCTGGATCGTTCATCACGATTTTATCTCAACCATCCGATCGCGTTTAAAGTAAGAACAAATCTAGACCATTCATCACGTTTAATCACGACCGTCCGATCGCGTCTGGGGAGGGAACGAATCCGGACTGTCCACGCGCGCAGGAACACTTTCGGGTCGTCCAATCCCGGGGCATGCGGATCGCCAACGTGCCCTCTCGTGTGTCACTGAGTTAGTGTGCCTTGCCACGCGGTGGGCTCCGATTCGTCGAGACTGCTGACTGGGCGGTCCTACGTGGTGCAATTTTTCATAATTACTTTCTGACCCCCAGTTCCTGATTTTTCTTTCAAAAATATCATCCGAATCTAAATTTTCACCTGTTTTCTCCAAAATTATTTTTAATTTCGTACTCAACCTATTTTTTCATAATTCCACATTAAATTAAATTTTATTAATTTTAAAATTAGATTTTTATACATAATTTTAATTTTAAAATTAATCACGAACCAAATTTCGGACTCGGATGTTACAATTACGGTAACTAATAGAACTTTTACCTAACTCAAGCAAATATAATTTGAAATTTTAAATTTCATAGTTTTGATTGATAGAGTAATTGAGAATAATTAATAAATGCAGATTTATATAATATTTTATAAATATATTCACAGTTCAAATATTAAAAAGATTCTATATGCACATTTTCTACATGTAAACAACCTTATAATTACTAAAATTTAGAGAAGATAAAAAGAATAATCTATTATTACCTCAGTTAATACAAAATTTACCCAACACAAGTAAATATCCATTGAAAATTTAAGTTTCATAGTTTTGGTTGATGGGATACTTGAGAAATAATCAAAAAAGACATATTTATAAAATTCAATGAATATATTCACAGTTCAAATATTAAAGAGATTCTACATACATATTTTCCAAATACAATCTTTATCCAACACAAACAAATATCATAAGAAAATTTAAGTATCATAGTTTCCGGTCGATGGGGTAATTAAGCGATAATTAATAAATGCAGATTCTATAATAATTTATTAATATATTCAGAGTTCAAACATTAAAAAGATTTTACGTACTTATTTTTTACATGTAATGTCAATCTTATAACCGTTAAGATTTAGATAAAAACAATGAGAATAATTTATTATTATCGCAATTAATACAACATTTATCCAACACAAGCAAATATTATTAGGAAATTTAAGATTCATAGTTTTGGTTGATGGGATAATGGGGGAATAATCAATAAAGTCAGATTCTATAATGTTCTAAAAATATATTTACAGTTCAAACATTAAAAATATTCTACATACATATTTTTCATATGTAATACAAACTTTGTATATTACTAAGATTTAGAGAAAATATCGAGAATAATCTATTATTACTCCAATTAATACAACATTTACCCAACATAAGCAGATATTATTAGGAAATTTAAGTTTCATAGTTTTGGTTGATACGGTAATTGATGAATAACTAATAAATGTAGATTCTATAATATTCTATGAATATATTTGATATTTCTAATACTAAAACAGTAAAGATATCAAATTTATAATTATTGAGATTTAGATAAAACGACGAGAATAATATATTATTATCCAAATTAATACAATATTTACCCAACGCAAGCAAACACCGTTAGAAAATTTTTAATTTTATTATTTCGGTTGATGAGATAATTAAGAAATAATTAAATATTAAAAAGATTTTAAATATTAAAAGGAATCAAAATCTCATTGATTTGATTCGATTCAAACTGAACGTACTGATTCGTCCAATTTTTTGGTATGAAAATATCTAATAATGTTTGTTACAAAGCTAAAAATTAAAAGTTTCACTTAAATTGTTTGGTTTTTAATGCTCCAAAATTTGATTTGCTTTAAGTTTGAAAAAAATTTAAATCAAAACAAAAATCTAAATCATACATACCAAACTAAATTATTGTAGTACACTTTGGTTTGGTTTGGTTTGGTTTCCGTACTAAAATAATTAAATTTGATTTGAATTTCAGAAATTAAATTTAGTGATTTGATTTACAAATAGTGTAAACCAATTTTACACCTCTAATATTTTAGACAAGCATGGCGTCACATTCTTTGATTTGTCCAATGCAAGCGTTATCGATACTCGTGTTTATCTTATCATTTGTAAAGAAATAATTGGTTGAAGCTGAACGTGCGTGTGTGTTTAAAATCTATTATTTAACAGTGTACGTTATATATATATATATGTGTGTGTATGTGTGTATGTATGTATGTATGTATGTACGTACATGTATATTAATTGTAGTTAGCTTCGTCTAATGATTTAACCTAATCAATGTCTAATTCATTGCAAGAAGGATCTTCCTTCATATCCGGGCAGAAAGATGTCGGTTTTTGTGTCCTTTACTTGAATATTCAAGTGGCTATTTTTCTGTCTCTTACAGCACCAAGACAAGATAACCAACACACACCCTTTTGTCTTCAATTGCTTTTATTCACATAAATCATGTTATAACTTATCCTATATATATAATATAATATAATATATATATATATGTCTGCCTTTTTCCTCGGAACTAATTAGACTACCACCTTTCCTTCCCTTCTCCCTGACTTCAAAAAAAAAAAAAAAAACAATAAATCGATATAAAAATAAAATATGTACTGTGTATATTTGTCCCCACAACATGGAAGCTAAGACCAATCAAAATCTACGTGCGCACAAAAAAGAAAAATTATTATTTAATTTTATCTACTTATCCTACTAGTACGCTGTTGTCTTCTTCATTGACTTTGACCGACCCATCAACCCTGATCCACGAGAGTGCATTGTTGAAAATCTTTCCTTTGATCCTCAAGTATTTACTCCATGTAATCGGCCGGTAAAGAGCTGGCTGGTTAGGACCCAACAGTTTCTCCAGCGGCGATATCTCAGTGTTCGTCGGTGGTCCGTACAGATAAGCAAAAGAGAGTCTGGGTCGAGTCCGGTTCACCATGGCCCGGTGGATCACACTCGGGTACTGCCCGTTTGAAAGAATGTGGAGAAGATCTCCGATGTTGATCACGAGTCCATTCGGCTCTGGTTCCACTTTCACCCACCCTTTTCCTTGTTTCAGCACCTGGAGTCCGCTGATGTTGTTCTGGTAGAGAATGGTGAGCAGGGTTGAGTCAGTGTGAGCGGCTAGACCCATGGCTCGGTCCGGGTCAGGACAAGCTGGGTAATTGTTGAGTTGCAGAGCCGCAGAAGTTTCTTCTAAATCGGCTCTTGGGCCAGCCCATGTGATGTCTTCTTTGGTTATCCCCAAGGAGCCCAGCATCAACCACGTCAATCTCCCTGCTAGCTTTTTCATCTCTTCCTTATACCCTTCAATTATGTCACTGCAACAACAGAATATATATGTATATAGATACATATATTAAGAAACAAAAAAAGGGATGGCCGTCAAGAAAAATCTGCACACTGTATTGAAACAGTGAAGATGCTGTTGTTATATAAATACAAAACAAAGGAAGTGGGTTTTGTTTCTTCGATACTATCTCTCCATATCTTCCTTGTGGGTCCTTTTGCTTTCATTGAAATCTTTCCTATTTGCATCAGAGAAAGAAAATTGTTTTTTTTTTTTTAGAAAAATGGGTTTTCTTTTTCTTTTTTCTTTTAATGTCATCATAAACCCAAAAAAAAAAAAAAAAGAAAAAGAAAATGGTTTTTGTTCTTTTACTTTCCATCACCAAAAAACCGACTTACAAAAAAAAAAAAAAGAAAACAGGATTATATTAACATGAATTCCATTGTTCTCTTAATACGTAAATAACGAGTGTATATAAAGTGTTGATGAAGAAGGAAGTGATGTAGCCCCACCTGTATTTGTTTAGAGAATATTTTCTGTTGTGTTGTATTGATAAAAGTATGAATTTTTAGTAAAAAAAAATTATATAGTACCAGTATGTGGTGTAATCTCGGGGCCAAAGTTGACGAAAATGCTCAACAAGCGATCCACCAGCGATCGTGAAACCTTCATACCACATGAGCTTGGAAAAGAAAGGAGAGATTCTAGCCAAGCCATAGCCAGAAAGACTATCGGGTGAACGAGCTACTTTTTGCTTTTGTTGAGCAGGTAAAGAGAAAAGGTTCTTACTGATTCCCTCAACGTCATGGAAGAGACTGGTAGGGACACCATGGTTGATGATTTGAAAAGCACCCCAAGTCCTGCATGCATGACCCACAAGATTAATGGCATTGGGGTCTTGGAGATCGATAACGGGGAGGGATTCATTTGTGATTAAAGGATAATCTTCGTCTAGTTGATTCCAAGTGTAGGAGTCAGGCAGCTCTTTGACGGAGGATAAGTCTTGGAGTTGGATATCTGTCAGTTGACGGGAAGGCATGGTGGAATCAGCTGGGATAATAGATCAAGTAGTATACGGTGTTTGATTATAATGATGATAATCGTAGAGACTGATTGTACTTCAACATATACTGAGATACATATATGTGTATAATATATATATATGATGCTTTATGGCAACTATATATATAGAGACGTGGAGGAGAGAGAGGGGTAGAGAGAGAGACAGGGAGCGGGAGAGATTTATCAGAATTATTTTTTGTTTAAAGACGGAGATTTTGAGAAACCTGAAAAATCTAGACAGAAAGAAAATATTTTTTTATTAACTATAGTTCAAAAGTTCAATTATATGGCTTTGTACTTTGTTTTTCAGAAAAAAACACATCGTGGTATCTAGCAACGTTTTTACCTGAATTGGAAAAAATTAAGTAGCTTGATTCATTTGATTAATTATATATATCTACACACAACATGTATATACACACTATATGTATCAAATTAACAAATAAGTTATATTAATCATGGGTGACTAATCTCTTTCAAGATTATCACTAACAACTAATTATGGCAAAAAAGATCTGTCTCTTTTAATTCAAGATTACTTAAGAAATCTAAATTCTTATAAGAATGTTGTCTATTCAATCAAGATAAGTACATAAGCTAATTATAGTAGTATAATCTGTCCATTTGAATATATAATTAATGTAATTAATATGAGATGTTTAGGGAAGTTATTCTCCTTAGTTTAGGCAATGTAACTAATATGAGATATTTTTTTCTTCTTTAAACCATCGAATAGTTTAAGTAAGTTAATCTCCTTAATGGCAATGTAATGGATATTAGACATATTTTAATAGTAAGTCAAATTCATTTACTTTAGTTATTTTTTTAAAAATATTTCAATGTGATGTAAGTATTTTAAAAAAATTTAATTAAAAATAAAAGAAAACTAAATATTTTAAATAAATAAACAACGTTATAGATTAAAGTACGATAAAAAAAAATTAAAAATTAAATTATAACAAACGTCAAAATCTCATAATTAATTTAATAATTTATCATAATAATCACTACTTTGTTAAGTAGTTATAAATAAAATATTATTTATTTGATTATTTGATAATTTATTCGCCATCCATCTAAGTTTGATTATTTGATAATGTCTTGGGAGACAAATTTATTATGTATGTAACATTAAATTCAAAAGTTGACACATCTGATTTTTTTTTTATTTTTTAAAAATAATTTTATATGTAATATGATAATATGTATAATTATTATTTATTTAAAACTTTTAAATATATTAAACCAAAAACAATATGATAATATATATTATTAAGAATAATGTTTTATTGATATCTATTTTATTGAATATTACAACTCTCTATACACATATTTTCTATAACATAAAAGAAAATATACAATCAATTAAAATTGATATATTTTTACCTTTAACTTGATTTATTTTTCTTCTAATACTCGAATTTATTTTATCTTTAACACTCTGATTTACTTCTTTTTTAATACTGTAATTTTTTTTTCTTTTTTTTAACATTCCTTATCAAGCTGAGAAATAAATGTTATCCATTCCCAGTTTGCTAATAACAAATACATTTCTTACACTTTTAGTTAAAATATTTACAAGTTGAGAATCGATGGATATGTATAGTGTACATATTAAGCTACTATTAAGTTTTTTTGATAAATAATATGTCAATCTCAGTGTATTTTGGATGATTGTGTTGCACTTAATTGTGAGCAAAGCTTATAGCTGATTTATTATGACAGATATGCGGATAGGATTTTGTTCACTTGATTTTTTATCTATAATTGTTCACATAACTCTTGTGTTATTGCCCACAACTTTAATTCCATAACTACTTTGCAACTATATTTTGTTTTGTTGGAATTTTTTCAAGATGAAGAAAACTTAAATTTTCATTGATTTCACTTTATCCAAAATTAAAAAGCTAAAATATTTTTAAAAAGGTTTACATCAAAATTAAATTTTCTAAAAATAATCTACCACAATCTAAAAGATAAATATAAATTAAATCTCTTAAAAGATAAATTATCACTAATATCATGATATTTAAAAAATAAACATATTCTAAATCTAATTAAAGATAAATTTTATTTGAATTCAAACTAATAAATAAAATAAATTATAATTTTTATATTAACCTTCAACACTCTCCGTTAATATAGAAATTATAGTCACCAAATTTATTTTGTTGGAGTGCTTCTCTCTAATATTTTTTATTTGATTTTCATATTTTGAACCACTTCTCTTTACTTATTGATGTACTTCTCACCAACTTCCAATTATTTATGCATTTCTTATCAATTTTAAATTATTTAATGCATTTTTCATCAAAACTCTTTGGAGCACTTCTCTCTAAATTTTAAAAAAGAATTTCTTCGTTTTTCAACAACAATATTTACTTGCTTATTCTTCAACCCTCATTTTTTTTTTTTATATATGCCCAAATCTTTTGTAATAAAAATATTGTGATCTACCTTTATGCTAACAATTTTTTTCATCATGATTATTTTTCTTGCATACTCCATAAGGTAGAAAATTTTCTTTTTTAATGTTGACGAAAACGTGTTTGACATCTTGGCAATGAAGACTCCCTCTATAGTTTTCTTTTTCTTCTATTCCTCATTACTTTTCTCTCTATATTATTTTTTTCATATACTCATAACTAATAAAGGCTTTGATACTACTTGTTTAAATTTTTTTAGGATGAAAAAAATTTAAATTTTTATTAACTTCACTCACTCTAAAATTAACAACTTAAAGTATTTTTAAATAAGTTAGATCAAATTCAAATTTTTAAAAAATAATATACCACAATGTAAAAGATAAATATTAATAAAATCTTCTAAAAGATAAATTCTCACTAATGTCATGATATTTAAAAAATAAATATACTCTAAATCTAATTAAAGATGAATTCTATTTGAATTCAAACTAATTAATAAAATAAATTATAATTTATACATTAATCTTCAACATGTTCATTATTTTCCCAAGTGATTAGGTTGCCACCAATAAAGGTATAGTAGTTTGCTATAAATCTTTTATTTATAACTAATCTTGCATAATCTGCATTAGTATAGATTTTTCTGAGTAATTTATCATTCTTTTTTAACATAATTTCTTTTACAGGTAATCCTTTTAACTATTGTAGTACTTTATAGACTGCTTATAGGTATACTTCTCTTTAATTGCACACGAATTTTCTTATAACACTTACTCCATAGACTATATCTGTTATCATGTCGGATAGCTAAATTAACCTCTTAACTAATTTATAATATATTTTCTTGTTTACGGATGTATCTTTTTCTACTAGTCATAGTTTGTGATTAGGACCAATAGTTGTATTAACTAGTTTGCATGCTCCTTTGTCGATATCTTTTAATAGTCACAAATGTATTTTTATTGAAAAAAAAAAATTCAAAAATTTAGTGGACAACTTCAATTCCTATAAAATAATTTAGCTTATCCAGTTACTTGCCTTTAAACTCTTTTGTTATGCATTGTTTTAGCATTAATTGTTCATTCTCATTGTTTCTTGTTATGATAGTGTCATCAACATATATTAGAAGAATTATTGAGTGCAGGAATACCTAATAAATATATATTTCAGGGTCCAAGGATCTATCTTTCCTCTTTGGTGGGAATGAATATAAAGCAAAAACACCCAAATATATGAGGACTCAGATAACTTATGATATAAATGGTGAATTCGCAAGTACAATAAATCATTCAAGTAATAAGGTGATAAATAGAGTATCATCTCATTGGAATTAGGTATCAAATATCAAAATTGTAAAAATTCTACTATTATCTAGAAATTAAAATTAAATTTATGAATGATAAAATTTTTATGTAATTTAATTAAAATAAAATAATTTAATCAAAGCAAAATTTTAAGAAGAACTATTAAAAGAAATGTACCACAGTAATTGATTTCACCTAAATTTTAGGTATATTCAAGTTTTAATTTTACAATCAATTTAATCTATTTCTCAATTGTTGAACTATCCTAATAGACTTTCAATTTTTCATCTATTATTCTCTATATCTATCAATTAACAACTACTAACATTTTATAATAATTATTAATTTGATTTAATTAAGTATGTGATACTATAATTTCTCTACGTCAACTCAATTGCATTACTCCCGTTCAAATCGCAATTAACATTTAATAATATATATCTAATTAAAGGAATTTTATTTCTACTATTCTAAAATTATCAATCACAAATCAAGCCATGAGTTAGTCAATTCTTACAACCGAATTAAGTTCAATATTATTAAATTACAACCAGATAAAAGTTAAAGATTAAATTTCAAATGTACTTTTGATTCAAACTATATCAATCACTTTGGTGAAAGAAATTTAGCTAGACATGTTAGATTAAGTAACAAAAATTATAATTAAAAAAATATAATTATGTCATAATCAAAAATAAATTTACAATAAATTGCAGACACTAACATTTGAGGTTTGTCAAAAAATCATGAAAAATTCCATCTAAAAAATTTTCAATTTGAAAGTTAAAAAAATAAAATAAAAATAAATTACTTGATTAATTTTTCTCAATTTTTCCTCCTCTGCTCAACTCCAAGTCCACTTTTGCTTTCTGTTTCAACTTTTTCTCCAACAGCTCAGGTTTCTATCTGCTTCTTTTTTCCCCTTCAGAGCTGTTCCTTTGTCCTCTTTAAATATGTTTCTTTTTTCCTCTTCAAAACTGCTTCATTTTTCAGCTTTTTTTCCTCTTTTCTTCACAAATGCAACCTATATCAAGAATTTTGTTCATAAGTTACTTTTAACTCAAAATTAATTCAAAATTTCTTTCAAATTTAAGTAAAAATTGTATAAAAATATAATAAAAAATCTAACACATCATGATTTATTATTGGATAAAACTGTTGAAGCATTTCAAGACGATTTTAATATCAAGTACACTTGTGGGTAGGCAATTAATAATATAAGTGGTAGTAAGGACGAATTCAACCTAATATTGTTTTGGAAAAGAAAAACTCTAGTGGTGATCGAAAGATGATTATTGTTGCATCCTTCTACTCAATTCTATTGTGGAGTGTTACGCACAATGATTCATGAAGAATTCCTTATTAATGGAAGAATGATGAAACTATGTGATGGAAAAAATCCTTGACATTGATTGGTGCTAGACTTGTTTTATAGATGTTCCAAATTAGGTTTATATAATATCGCAAAACTACAGTAAGATATGACTAACATCATATTTGATCTTGAATAAAAACAATCAAGTAACTCTAGTGTAACCATCAATAAGTGATACAAACTATTAGGCCGTAGAAATATTAGATATATGAGACGGTTCCTATATATCAATGTGAATGAATAAAAATAGAATTAAAGTTCTCTCATAACTAATAGAAAATGTTATAAATTGTATGCACATAACTAATATCATGACCATGTTTTATGCCTATATTGGTTCTTTTTTTTGGTTTTAAAATTGAAGAGAGAGACTTTTCTTCTTGATTCTTTTTGGATAAAAATAGATGCCTTAGGAAAAAAATGATAAATGAGACTTGAAATTGTTATAAAAAGATTAAAATTATTAGATCCACTATTGAAGCTTAAAAAGTTGTAATATTTTCAGCTAATCTACGAGTATACTGCAAAAGATGAGAGAAAGTTTAGTGTTTAAGGAGAAGAAAAGTATGAGAAAATAAGAAAAAGTCTTGGGGGAAAGAAAAATTGAGAAAAAAACGAACTATATCTCTTAATAATTTAAGTACTATTTTATAAAAAATAAAGGAATAAATATATATTACATGCCACATAGTGGCTACATGTTTGCATTTTTAACGGGTTTCAAACTATCATTTTCCATAACAATATATGTGCACAAAATTTGGAAGAATTCGTACATAGATATATCTAAGAAAATGTGGATTATCCGTGAATTTCTAAGATACTTTATCTTTCAGAATATATAGCTAGCCAAACAACCATTTAAATTATAATATATATATGTCGTCACGTTATTATCCACTTAAATATCTATATAATAATGTTAGACACATCGTTAATTATATGAACTTATTTTTTAAAAAAAAAAAATTAAATACAAATTTTATTCCCACACAAAGTTGTTACATAAATAAATTTAAACATTTTGAAACAACATTAGAATTTTTGAAGTATTTATCTCTAATGCTATTTATGTATTGATGTCTAAGATTTTGAGTTATTTTGAAAAGAATGTAGTTTGGGATAAATGGTTCCATTAGTGGGTTTCATTTTATACTATTATTTGCCCTTTTGACTAGCTATAATAATAAAACTTTTTCTAAATAAAAAAAAAAATTGATATATGAGTGAAGAAGAGATGATGGAGAAGATGGTGACAAGGTGGACAAGAATAATTTGCTTAGAGGGGAAGAGCACCAACTTATTCTTTTTCATTAAAATTTCAGAAATTAATATACATATACATATACATATACATATATATATATATATATATATAATTTGGTGTTGTGTTGAGTGGTGTTGGGTGAAGTTTTAACAGGAGACAAGAAATGATAAGGGGATAGGGTTTATAATAGACAAGAAAAAGAACAAAAACAGAAAGGACCATCTTGTCCTCTCCCCCCATGTGCCCTTGTCTTGTCCTCAAGCAGAAAAAACATCCATTTCAACCAACACACTAATCTTTCTTCACTCATCCCCCCCCTCCCTAAATTATCTTTCTACCCCTAATCCCCATTTCCCCAATCCCCTTCAAATCTCTCTTCTCCCTAGATAGGGTTCATTCAAGGGCAACCCCAATCACTACTATGACTTTTCTTTTCATTTCTTAATTTATAAAACCTATAGATTCAATCAAAGGCAACCCCAAACAAGAGGGTACCCCTAAACAAAAGTGGGATCACCACTCCTATATGTGCATATTCACTTGTATATTATATATTTGGTCATTTCCATGAAAAGAAAAAAAAAAAAAAAAAAAGTAGTACTAAAGTTTCTTTTGTATCTTGTGCTTAGATTTGTGTTCTTGTATCTATACAAGCGTTATCATGGAGTACTCCTTCAAAATTTTAATTTTAAAAATATTTTTATTTTCTAATGTTACATAAAATTTACTACAAATTTATTTCTTTTATATTATAATTTAATAAATTTTACTTTAATTAATTAATAATTATTTCATTTTTTTGCATTTAGAAAAAAGAAAATGTTTTTATTTTTTATTTTTTTTATTTTTTGTGGTTTCCATGACAAGTAGAACAAGAAATAAGAAATAGTGTATGAAGTTTATCCCTTGATGAGGTGACCATCCATAAGTTGGACATTAGCTCGTGGTTGCACACACATGCACAGAGACACACACTCATTGTCTCTCATTCATGTGCAATTCACGTGAACCCAACATGTAGAGGTCCACTTGTTACCCAACGCCTATAAATTAAGATAATAATAATATATATATATATAAGTAACTAATCACATTTGGAAATATATATTATCATAATCATATATGTGTGTGTGTGTATATATATATATATATAAATATTATCTTTTTTAATTTTATATTTAGTTTTTCAACTAATCTTTTTTCTTAAAAAAAAATTTATTTTTATTTTTACTATGTACTTTCGTTAAGAAAATAATATAAGAAAAATTTAATAAACATGAATTTGATTTAGTAAACGAATACATTCAGTAGTAAATCTCTGCAAATTATAGTATATTTTTCTTTACTTTAACATAAAATAATTATTTTTTGAATTAATTTCTCTATTTTGTGATAAATTTTCTTTAATATTAATAATAATGCATTAACTTATTTTAAAAAGGTTTTTAACTTGTGAAATTCCTCAAATAATTGCCAAATTTCATCATTCATATACTCATAATGATCCTTTATGAAAATAATGTTGAGACAATCTAGACCTTGTATCTAATTTCCATCGCACTCATTAAAAGCATCGATAATTTTTTCCTATATAAATGGCATTCAAGCGCAATGCTTTCTTCATGTGATAAAGACTTCACAAGCAAGCCCCTAAACCATGTCGTGATTTGCACTAACTTCTCGAAGTGAGCCTTGAAGTAATCCTAATCTCTCAGAAGAAATATTATTAACTCTTCTCATTCCCCTGGATCACTTGTAAAAAAATCTTAATTTCTCATCTACTTCTGGTAGCCAAGACTCTTAAGCATGCTATAACCTTGACTTCAATGGCCTCTTCATCTTCCTACTTCTTTTTTGAAGATGAATGGGCATTTTTAACCGACTTACTATTTTTAGGATCGTTGCAAGTCTTTCAACTTCTTTCTTAGGAATATCTACACTCTTCAACCTGTATAGTTACTAAAACATCACTACTACTACATGTTGTTTCACATACCTCTAGGTTAATCAACATCATTTTGCTATCAATGAGATCCAGTTGTTCTATAGTTATTATAATTGTGGGATTTAATATGAATTCTCACTCGTTCGTGATGGAGTTAAATATTCTTATAACTATTGTAACTAAAAAAAAAATTAAGATAGTTTCGTAGTTATAATATAAAATTTTCTTAATATGGAGTATCACCAACTCAAACCTATAGAATTCTTGAAATAATTTGATCTGATTCATATTATGATCAGAAGCTTAAAAACCATTCATTAGAGAAAAGTATCATTCTTTAACAACTAGCATTAAAGTTTTTTTTTCAAATAAAATGTTGATAATATCATATCATTATGCATGTCAAATGTGTTTGAAATGTCATTTGACTTTTATAGGACCTCTTCAACTATTTTTTTTCTGTAATCCTTCTTTCATTTTCAGTACTACATTTATCAATTGTCACACTAAAAGCTTGGTTATGTAACTTCCTCAACTCTACCATGTATCTTGTGTTTAACCTCATAAAGCCTAAACATCCTATCATATGATATCTTAACCATCAAACTTTCTATACTAAACACAAGACAATTAGCGTAGTTAACTTCTTTGTCCCCTTCATCTATTCAACCAAAGCAAACAAACTAAAAAAAAAAAAAACGATTATCTATCCCTCTACTTTTTTGACACGTATACATCTTGAAGTTGATTGTAATTGTCCAAGAAATCTTGTATCCTTTATTTTGTAATTGATTTACATAGATTATTCGTGAAAGCAGAGTGAAGTTTTATAGCCTTACCAGGAACTCCGACCATTTTAAATGTCTCTCATTGATCTTCCACCCTCCAAAACTTTTGCTTATGTGTCTCTATTGTGGTAATTATATATGTCAATCCCCAAAAAAATCCTTCACCAATTCTCCCACTTCACTTTTTGTCATACTTATTGAAAGCTTGATTTTATAACTTTCACAACTTTGACATAGGTAGTGTTTTACTCATTAAGCCTCAACCTCCTCCCATATGATAGTTTAATTTTTAACATCTCTTTTTCAAACACAATGCAATTGACCTATTTAACTTCTTTGTTCAACCATATTAAAGGAACTCAAATAAAGATGATTGTGTATTCTTTTTTTTAAAAAAAAAGAAAAGAAATGTATTTTTCTTTAAACCAACAATAACTCTCGAAGAAACTTCATACCATCTTCCTTATGATTAATCTATGTAGATCATCCATTAAGACAAAGAAGAGCTCTACGGCATTCTTAAATAGGACTTTTACTCATTCGATTGTCTTAATTGATTTTTCTACATTGCCTATCTTAACTCACTTGCTTCACCCTCTAAAAGCTCTTTCTTGCTCTTTGGAAGCTCATAATCTCTCTATGCAAATCTTGTTCTCTAATCCTTTAAGTTCTTGTTTAATTTTTATATTTAACTCTTAAAATTATTGAATAATTTTACTTCAATTGGATCATTTCAAACTATTTAAATTATATTATTTTTGAAAAAACATAAGATTGTAGTGTGGTTCTCACTGACTCTCTAATATATGATCAAGTATGATGCCTTGCTCTAAAAAATTTTATTCAGTATTAACAAATATAATTTAATATTAAAATTTTTAACTTGATGATGTATGAGAATAAAAAATCTAAAAAATAAAAAAAACAAAGTAAGTTTATTAGTCTTGTAATTCTTTTTTCAGATAAATAAATGTTTATATGTTTATAAATATATGTTTATAAGCAAGTTTATTAATTGATACCCGGGCTCTACTTTTGCATTATTATTGATGGGGTTGCTAGTTAGTTAAAATATACTATCTAGTTAGTGTATATTCATATATATATATATATATATATATATATATATGACAGCTGCTCCAGCCACTTATTGCATGTGTATTTCTGCTGGATGCGAATGTATACATCAACTTTCGCAGAGAAATAGTACTTCTTTTTTGACGAAGGAATAGTATTAGTTAATATTATGTATAGTACTGGTTAATACTATATATACGCAGAACACATGCACTCGGGTATATATGTATGTAGTTTCATATATGGATACATATATATATTTGTTTACTAGTTTCCTTTGTATAAAATATTTCTTTTTTTTTCCCCGACGTAGGGTACGACTAACACAAACTTGAATGAAAAAGGTTTCATGTTTGGCCATCATGCATCTATGCATCATTGTATTTTGGATAAGTTATTATATTATATTTCTTACATGCAGATACAACAAGAGAAAAAATATGTACTTACATTCTGGCTAGACATCACTAATTAATTACTTAAATTAACCAAGACATATGTACGTATCTCAGTTCTATATGTATAGATTGTTGAGCCATCAATATATATATATATATATATATATATATATACACGTCATAACTGATTAAGTTCTCTTCGATGTTAACGCTGCTAGATAATTCTTAATTAATTAGTAAATAAATAATGTATTCGGAATATATAATGATTTCATTCCTTCTGATCTTGTACATATTGAATGTTATTGCATGCATGAAACTTGAACATCATTCCTTCTCTTGACATATTCAGTGTTGTTACATGCATTAATATATTTATATATATATATATATATATATCCTGATTAAAGAATATTGATTAACGTAATTAATAATATCCCTTCTTCTAACATGCAGGAATTAACATATAGTATCATGTATGGCTGCAACAAATGTATAAAATAATACTAAATAAATATTTTAAGTAGTGTAGCAAATTATTAATTTATAATATCTGAATTACGAGTTAGCTGAATAATGTAAAAATAATTTTAAAGCTATAATGTGACTTTATTTAAGAATAAGAAATGAAATAATGAAATAAAAATAATTATTAATGGCTTCTTGTTCTTTCAATATTTCTTATTATTATCTGTCTTATTTAAACTAAAAAAATAATAATTTTTCTTATTAAGATTAATCACTTATTGTAAAATAACTTTTAAATTCCATTAAAAATATGTTATTTTTTTTTAAAAAAAATATATTTCAGAGTTTGTGTAAAAGTATCATAATTTTAGAAATTAAAAATTAAAAATTAATTATAATACGATGAATAAATAAATTGGGTAAAAATTTGCTAATCTTTCTAATTAGAACTAATCACTGTAATAAAGAATGCCAAGGGAAAAGCAAGATGCTTTCTTGTTTTAACCTCATTGGATTTCAATCTTTTCTAAATTTATAACCTTGAATTTGATGGATGCTGACATACACATTTGTTTTACAGCTCTGTATATAATTACAGGCTTAATTAATTAATTAATTAATTAATTACAAAACTAAAACTAATTAAAGGTTATCATTTCAAACTTATTATTTTATACTGCGATAATGAGTAATTTGTCGCAATAGAAATGCCCAATAACTAAGATAGACAACAAGACAACAAGTATAACAATTACTTTGGTTGTATTGCTTTTGTTTATGTTTAACCACATTGTAAATGATACAAATTTAAAATTTTAAAATAATCAATTTAATTAATTTTTTAAGTTGATACTAGAGCTAAAAGGTTAATTTTCAAATTCTGATTCTCTCTTCATTAAAAATTAACTTTACACGATTTTTTTCGGGTAAGAAAATATGTTAATTTTAATGTAATTAAAATTAATGTATAAATATAATCTTTTAATTTTTGAATTTTTATTTAATGAAAAATAGGTGGATGATGAAATTGAAAATAATTTTGGGAAAGAAATGTGAAAATTTGGGTTTTGGGAATGCTTTTGAAAAGAAAAATCGAAAACTATGGGTCAAAATACAATTTAAGAAAATTATACCATGTAGGATGCTCAGTCAACAGCCCCGACGAACAGGAGCGTGCCGCGTGGTAAGGCACGCTGGCGATCCGGTGCTCGAGATCGGACGGTTAAGATTTATTCCCGTGTGCACGGACGGTCCGGATCCGTTCTCCCTTTAAACGTAATCGGACGGTCCAAATCAAATTGCGATGAACGGTCAAGATTTACTTTCTATTTAAACGTAATTGGACTGTGTAGATCAAATCGCGATGAACGATCTAGATTCACTTTCTATTTAAACATAATCGGATGGTCCAGATCAAACGCGATGGACGACCCAGATTAAAATGAGACGGATATAAATAACTCGCTTGAGATTCAATTTTGAACACATTCATGGTCAAATCAGAGCAAAAGGACCGGTGGATCAGCAGGAAACTGCAGGCAAAGTCCGATATCACCACCTCAGGAAAAAGCAAAAATCGCCTCCGATGAGGCCCTTCTCGATTTCCATTTTGTGTAATTTTTTCATCATTGTAATTATCATTCCTTTCTCTACAGATTGACTGAAGCAAAACACCCAACTGTAAAGGTGAGCCGGCGGAGCTGCCACACCAGAAAACTCTGCAACCCGTAAGTTTCGATTTTTTAATTTTTTTTTTGTCAACCGAGCCCCCTTAACGTGTTTTATCATAGGGATGGGTACAAAACCGGCTGAAATTGGCCGAAAACAACTGAAACAACCCACCCGAGGTAAGCCATCGCCGGAGCACGGCAGAGCCACCGTGCCGAAATTCTGGTATTGGCCAAAAAGGGTTTCTAACATTGATTTTAGATTTTTTAGGGTATTTCTAGGTACTTGGAGCGTGTTTTAATCCCCGAATGAAAATTCATGGAACTCGGGGACCGCCAGCAGTCGCAGCCAAAAATTTAGCATTCGGACATCAATTCGAGTAAGAATCCATCACTTTATTCCCTGTTTGGAATTGAAGTTTAATTAATAATAATACGGTATTTTGTGTAGTTTAAAAAATATTCACAATTAAATGTTACTAATGAAGTCAAAACCGGTTATCTATTACTATTTGCCGTATTTAGCTGATTAGTTGATTTTACAATTTCGAATGCATGATAATACACTGAAATTGGTATGATGATGCAATTATGTTTCCTAAATGCATGTATTGCTTGTTTTATGTGATTACAATTAAATTGGAAAACTTGAAATTAAAGGTAAATGAAAATTGTTTGATTAAGCAAATGGATTAACGATAGCCTTATTGGATATCCTAGGAGATGGTGGATGGATCGAATATATAGAAAACCCTACCGTGAATGTTGTCTCATACCGAACGGGGTATCAAGAATTAGTATTTTGGCACTCATACCCGACGGGGTATGGGGACGGCTCGTTTCACCCTCATGCCGAACAGGGTATTGAGGGATAGTATTTTGGTGCTTATACCAGATGAGATATGAGGACAGCCTGTTAATTGAAAATGTAAAACAAAAGGGTTCACGCGTAGCGGGGACATCCCTATAAACCCCCATAGATACTAGTAGGCTGATAAAAGAGAAAGTTGTTGTTGCCGACTGATTGCATGTGAAATTATGATATTGTTTGTGTAATTGACTCTATATGTTAGTTTTAGAAATCTCACTACAATAAGTATGCGGTAAATAATTTTATTTATGATAAACAAATTTACTTAAATTAATAGATTCATTAGTTGTTTTCATAATTTTTTACCAATCTTCACTTTCGTGTCGGTGAGTAGCATGATATTCTTACTGAGTTAGTGTAGCTCACTCTTTCATTAATTATTTAAGATGAAGAAAACCAAGATCCATAGCCCAATCTACAAAAGGGTTGCGAGTAGGATGCCTAATTATTTATTTTCTACTTATTTCTTTGAATTTTTGTTATTTTCTTTAAAAGGGTCATTCTCGTATCTCTATTGGGTAATCTGAATTATTGTGTAAGAAATGTAAACCCTAACTATTTATTTTACTTTCACATTTAATTTATAATGTATTTTCTTTCAAGTTCACGGGCTATTACAGTTAGTATCATAGACGCATTCCTCATAACCATTCCTTACACAAAATCCTTAGGAAACACCAAAAATCATGAATTATCAATTAATTGTTTCTTGTGAAATGCAGGTATAGATAGATGAGGAGAGGAAAACCCCTACTAAACCGAGCAGTTAGGGAGGGTTCGCTTCGAGAGGATGTTGACTGGCTATTTAAAATATTGGAGAGACTCATCGCTGCCCAGCAGGCTCGAAAGGAAAGGAAAGAGCTACTTAATCCTCCTCCGCTACCACAAGTTGAGCCACCCCTGCAATGAAAGGATCTTGAGCCACCCCGGTACGACCATGCTCCTTTATAGTATCATCCAGCACCACCACAGTATGATCTGATCTCTCAGCCATAGTACCACCCGGCACCACCACAGTATAGCCCGGTGCCCCAACTGCATCACCTGGCACCACCACAGTATAATCTAGTGCCTCCACCATATCATCCAATACTACCACAAGGCTATCTAGTCCGGACCCAGTTCCTCCCATGATGGATTCATACTAAGAGGTATAAAAGATTAAGTAGAGCAAGTGTATGCAAATTTGAGTAAGTATGAGTTCTACCTTAAGTAGACTACCTTCCTATAGTATATCATATCAAAAGATAGAGTGTCATTGAACCCCGAAAAGGTTGAGCCAGTGCTCGACTTGAAAAAATTAACCTTGGTCAATGAGATCCGTAGCTTTTTGAGGATGACAGGTTATTATCCCAGGTTTGTGGAAGGATTTTTTAGTCTAGCTGCTCCTCTGACTCAGCTCACAAAGAAGAACGTCAAGTTTGAGTAGAACGAGAAATGTGAAAGGAGTTTTTAAGAACTAAAGAAACTATTGACTACTGCACTTGTGTTGGCCTTGTCGAGCGGGTCGGGAGGATATACAGTTTATAGTGATGCCTCCTATCTAGGGTTAGGTTATGTTCTGTTGCAGCATGGAAAGGTACCTATGGGTTCAAATAGTTGAAAAGTCATAAGAAAAACTATCCCACCTATGACTTAAAACTGGCTGCATTATCCACGCCTTGAAGACTTGGTGCCATTACTTGTATGAGGAGACCTTTCATATCTATACTGACCACAAAATTTGAAACACATATCCACTCAAAAGGATCTTAACATACGTCAGAGAAGATTGATAGAACTCCTCAAGAACTATGATTGCAACATTTTATATCACTCGGGTAAGGGTAACGTGGTAGCCGATGCACTCAGCAGAAAAAGTGCAAGTATATTAGCTCACTTGATGATTTCAGAATGTAGGGTAATAAAGGTTGCATAACAGGTCCGACTTCAGGACCTAAAGAGAGTCACATGTTTGGTCCACCTGACTGTTCTACCCGAGTTGATTCAGATAATAAAGAAAGCTCAGTCCATCGATTCCACCCTAGTAGCCCTAAAAAAAGATGTAAAACAGGGAGTTAATTCAGAATTTTGAGTCTCTGCCGATGGGTTGCTTAGATTTTAGGATATGGTGTGTGTTTCATGTGATAGTGAGTTAAAAAATGACATCATGACAGAGGCCCATAACGTAAAGTTTGTCATACATCCTGGAAGCACTAAGATGTATAAAAGTATGCGACCCCGATTTTGGTAGAACATGATGAAAAAAGATGTGGCCGACTTTGTTTTCAAGTGTTTGGTATATCAGCAAGTCAAGGCAGAGCATCAACGCCTAGGCGGGCTACTTCAGCCATTACTAATTCTGGAGTGGAAGTAGGAACATAACATAATAGATTTCATGATAAGATTACCTAGGGCACGTTTGGGATATGATGCCATTTGGGTAGTTGTTGACTAGCTCACCAAGTCTTTCCACTTCTTAGCTGTAAGAATGACCGACCCCTTGAAAAAGCTAGTAAGAATGTACATCCGGGAGATAGTCAAGTTACATGGAGTGATAGTGACAGTAGTGTCTGACAAGGACCCCAGGTTCACTTCTCGGTTCTAATCTAGTTTTCAGCAAGTTATGAGAACGAAATTGTCCCTTAGTACTGTATTCCACCCTCATACCGATAGACAATCAGAAAGGATGATCCGCACACTTGAGGATATGCTACGAGTTTGTCTTCTTGACTTCGGGGGCCATTGGGATGATCATTTATCCCTAATAGAGTTCGCCTATAATAACAGCTACTAAGAAAGTATTGGCATGGCTCCGTACGAGGCGTTATATGGCCGTCCATGCAGATCTTCAATCCATTGGGAAGAAATGAGTGATAGAAAATTATTCGGCCCTAGTCTCCTATAAAATTATTTGGCTCAGAACAGGCAGAAGTTATGCAGATAGCCAGAGGAGGGATCTGAAATTTAAGAAAGGTGATCAGGTGTTCCTTAAGGTCACTCCCTTCAAATGAATTAGTAGGTTTAGCAAGAGGGAGAAACTAAATCTCTAGTTCATTGGACCATTTGAAATCTTAGACAGAATTGGCACCGTCGCCTACAGACTGGCACTGCCTCCAGAACTATTCGAGGTCCATAATGTATTCCATGTGTCCATGCTATGTAAGTACAACCGCCCTCTCGCGTACTGGCCCACGCGCCCCTTTTGCTCTAGGAGGATCTGTCCTTCGAGAAGATATCGGTCAACATTGTGGACCGAAAGAGCAGAGTACTCCGCAACCAGGAAATTTCTTTCGTTTAGGTTCTATTGCAGAACCACACACCAAAAGAGGCCACATGGGAGCTAAAATCAGATTTCATAGTCCAATATCCCCAACTGTTTGATTGAGTTAGAGAGAGAGACAAATTTAAGGCTCTAAATTTCTTTTAAGGGAGGGAGAGTTGTAATACCCTTAATTAATTTTAATGTAATTAAAATTAATGTATAAATATAATCTTTTAATTTTTAAATTTTTATTTAATGTGAAAATGAAGAAAAATAGGTGAATGATGAAATTGAAAACAATTTTGAAAAAAATGGGTGAAAATTTAGATTTTGTGGGTGTTTTTAAAAAGAAAAATCAAAAATTAGGATCAAAACATAATTTTAAAAAATTGTACCACGTAGGACGTCCAGTCAACAACCCTGACGAACTGGAGTGCGTCGTATGGCAAGGCACGCTGACGCCGTGCCGCACGGGAGGCCATGCTGGCAATTTGTGTGCCCTCGATCGGACGGTCCGGATTCATTCTCGCGCGCACGGACGGTCCAGATCCGTTCTCCCTTTAAACGCAATCGGACGGACCAGATTAAATTGTGATGAATGGTCCAGATCCACTTTTTATTTAAATATGATCAGATAATCCAGATCAAATCGCGATGAACGGTACAGATTTACTTCCTATTGAGACGCGAACGGACGGTTCAGATCAAACACGATGGACGATTCAGATTAAAATGAGACAGATATAAATAACTCTCTTCATACCAAACCATAACCCTAGCTGCCAGACACCCCCGCATGAGAAAAAGAGCCAGTCGCCGGGAAGGGAGTCGACCGTTGCCTACCACCGTACCAAACCATTTCCAACTGCCAAAAAAGGTAAAAAAAAAATTTATTCGCTTGAAATTCAATTTTGAACACCCTTATGGCCAAATCAGAGCAAAAGGACCAGCGGATGAGACAAAAACTGCAGATAAAACCCGGCGGCACTACTGCGGAAAAAAGCAAAAATTACCTCCGATGAGGTCCTTCCGGATTCCCATTTGGTGTAGTTTTTTCATCATTGTAATCACCATTCCTTTCTCTACAGGTTGACCGAATTATAATACCCAACCGCAAAGGTGAGCCGGTAGAGCCGCTGTACCGAAAAATTTTGCCGCCGGTAAGCTTCGATTTTTTGACTTTTTTCGGCCAAACAAGACCCCTTAACGTGTTTTATTGCAGAAATGGGTATAAAACTGGCCAAAAGTGACCCTCCCGAGGTAAATTGTCCCCACGGGAAGCAAAGCCGCCGTGCCGAAATTTCGGTATTGGCCAAAAAGGGTTTATAACACTGATTTTGAGTTTTTTAGGATATTTGTATGTACTTGGGGCATGTTTTAATCCCTGAAGGAAAATTCAGGGAATTCGGGGATCGCCAACAGGCGCAATTGAAAGTTTAATGTTAGGACACCAATTTGAGTAAGAATCCCTCACCTTATTCCATGTTACGGAAATGAAGTTTAATTAATAATAATACGGTATTTTGTATAGTTTAAAAAAATTCACAATTAAAGGTTACTAATTGAGTCGAAACCGGTTATCTATCACTATTTGTCGTGTTTAACTGATTGGTTGATTTTACAGTTTTGAGTGTATGATAATATACTGGAATTGGTATAATAATGCAATTGTGTTTCTTAAATGCATGTATTGCTTGTTTTATGTTATTACAATTAAATTGGAAAACTGAAAATTAAATATAAATAAAAATTATTTGATTAAGTAAATGGATGAACGGTAGCCTTACTGGATATCCTGGGAGATGGTGGACGGATCAGGTATATAGAGAACCTTACCATAAACATTGCCTCATACCGGACGGAGTATCGAGAATTAGTATTTTGGCACTCATACCGGACGGGGTATGAGGACGGTCCGTTTCACCCTCATATCGGACGAGGTATTGATGGATAGTATTTTGGCGATCATACTGGATGGGGTATAAGAACGGCCTGTTAATTGAAAATGTAAAATAAAATAGTTCACATGTAGTAGGGACATCCCTATAGACCCCATGGATACTAGTAGGCTAATAAAAGAGAAAGTTATTGTTGCCGACTGATTGCATGTGAGATTATGATATTGTTTGTATGATTGACTTTATAGTTGGTTTTGAAAATCTCGTTACAATAAGTATGCGGTAAATAATTTTATTTATGATAAACGAATTTACTTAAATTAAGAGGTCTATTAGTTGTTTTCATGATTTTTTACCAACCTTTACTTCTGTGTCGATGAGTAGCATGATATTTTTACTGGATTAATGTAACTCACTCTTTCATTAACTATTTCAGATGAAGAAAACTAAGATCCAGAGACCGATCCACAAGATAGTTGCGAGTAGGATACCCAATTGTTTATTTTTTATTTATTTCTTTGAATTTTCATTATTTTTTTTAAAAGAGTCATTCTTGTATTTCTATTGGGTAATCTAAATTATTGTGTAAGGAATGTAAACTCTAACTATTTATTTCGTTTCCGCATTCAATTAATAATTTATTTCCATTCAAGTTTACTTGTCGCTATAAAATTATTTTTTATTAGTTTAAATTTTTTAAGAGAATCAATTCAATCAAATACTATCGGATATATATATATATATATACTAGAATATATAATAAAATCACTTTTCATGGAAAAATTTGGGATAATCAGTTTAATTAACTTTTTAATTTAATTTAGAGTTAAAAGGCTAATGTTCGAATCTTGTTATTAAAACTAATTTTGCACAATGTTTCCTGGGTTTGTAAATGTAAGAGAACTTGTTAAATTAAAATATAAATAATTAACTAAATTATTTTTTATTAATTTAAAATTTTAAAATAATCATTCAATTAATTATTTAATAATATTATATATATATATATATATAATAAAATGATTTTTGACAATCACATTAATTGTTCTCTAATTACAAATTAGGCAACCAAATTAGTTGGTGCTTTTGAGAAAATCACTTTTAGCAAAAAGTTAAACATTTACCAAAATTTTCACATTTGAAATGCATCTTAATTCTCACCCGGTCTGGCCATTAAGGTAATAAGCTTTATTTAGACTGAAAAAAAAAATACCCACATCATAATCACTTATATATATATATATATATATTAATCAGGAAATCCACTAATCAACCTTAAATTTAGACCAAACAATGCTAAAACCACAGGGAGCATGATAATGGAGTTTGTAAACCTAAAATTGGATAAAAGTCAATGAAGAATATCTCATAATGCATGGTATGTAATATGTAGATACTTAATATGGGAGTCAATAATATGTATGTATATGTACGTATATATATGTATGTATGTATATATATATAGCATATTCAATCGATATAAGTTTTTTATGCAAGTAGATGTTTCATTATATAGATATTTCCTAATTGACTTTTACTTTCTGTCATTTCTTTCTAACTTAAAAAAGAAAAAAAGAATCATCTCCAAAAGAAAAAGAGACATCTTGCAATGAACAATAATTTTGAGAGACCCAATTGGAAGAAGAAGAGTGTAAGACAGCCCATGCAATCTGCCAAATTATCTACACCAATATGATGTCGTGCACCATTATAGGGTTCCAAGTTGACCTTCATTGGAAATTAAATCAAGCATTCATCCTAAAATCATTTCATTTTTGCTGTTGATTTGGACAGAACTGTAAGACTACTATATATATATATATATATTTAATCATCAATATAATGGAAAGTGTAGGGTAGAAATTTCAAATCATTCTCAATATGTTTTATGGTATTAAGAGCTCCCATATATATATATATATATATATATGTATACTAACAAGCTAAATATTCCGACCTCACATGCCTTTCCATGGACAAAACAAATTTCAGGAGGATTTTTTTTAATAGCAATTATATCACTAAGTGTCAAAAATGTTGTTATCAATGCCATCGTTTTATGAAATGAGAAGGATGATTTGTTCATTCCTGATATTTTATACCAGACCTTTCTACTTGGATTTTTGGGTCAAGTTCTTGAATATGTAAATATGTAGTTTTTTTTATTAACAATTTACTACTTGCCCTTCGTAAATAAATTTTGTATGCTTCAAGATGAGGAAACTTCCATATGCAAATCAATTGAAGTGGTTACTAACCATTCTCCAGTAACAAGAAAACAAAACATTGTGTTTGATTTAAATATCATAATTAATTATTTACGATTTTAATGAACAAATATTTTATATATATATATTCAGTGGCCTAAAGATTTGCGCCTTCAAAATTTTAAAGCCCTGGGTTCAAATTTCATGCAGCTGTTGGCGTCCCTTTTTGCATCTTCTCTCTTGGTTCTCGCATTTCATACGCAAAATATTGCAGTGATGCTCTTCCCCGCCAATATGTCTTCTTGTGCCGCAAAACGAATGGTTCATTGTATTGAGCAACTGATCATGTGCCAGCTAAACTGAGTATTTTGTGTGTTTATCTCTGTGTGTGTGTGTATATATATATATATAACAATAATAATGATAATAACCGCTCGTATTCTCTCATTTGATTACACTTACCAAGGATGAATCTGACTCTCTATAAAGATCCTACAGCTGCCTCCATTGCGTCGCAACTTAAAGATTTAACCCCTGGAAATGTGTATACATATATATATATATATATATATAGTTATCTTATTTTTCCCAAAATATATATACATATATTATCTGTCATGCATTAATATTCTGGTAAGTTTTTATAAGTATATCAGTGATGAAGCTAGGTATCCACTAACTGGTCTCCGACTGTCATTTCGTGTTTCCTCATTTTAATGTTTTGAGAGTTCCAACACAAATTTTTCCAAACAAAAGAATCAGAAGGGGTATATTTTTAGTGAATTGTTTTTTAATTATATTAGCGAGCGATGAATAGTTCATGACACTTGGTAAGATTCTTTTCAAAAAAAATTTGTTCTTCCGATCCGTTTTTATTTACCAATCACATGAAATACAGACGGACAGAACTGCAAGCTCAGTGGGCGGCCATGGCTTTTTTATTATTATTATTAATATCCTGCATTTACCAGAGACCTTCTTGATTCTTCGTCTGTTCCCACCGATTCCAAAGTTGATACCTATGTCACATGTTCCTTCGTTTTTGAATGAAAATGCAAGCAATATATTAGAGAAGATGACGTAGAATAGAGAAGTGTAGGAAACCCAAATGCCGACTTTATGTATACACACACACATATATATATATATAATGTATCACAAATACAAACCCCCCTAATGAATAATATATGTATATGTTTCAGATTCTGGAAAGTCTTAAACCTTCGTGCACAACTTAATCTTCTCCAGAGTTTAGTAACAACTACTTGAAATTTTATAATTAATTGGTCTTAAATAAACAACTAAATTAATTAGCAGTCTCAGTTCCAACTATCAACATAATTTGCTAAAATCAATTAGCTAACATAATAAAATGTCAAAATCTAGCTTTGGAATCTTGGTTGATGACTTATTTGATCGGTCAATTACTTAATTCCACAACAAAATAAAGCAGGTTCGTGTCGGATTGATTGTCGTTTTAATAATTTCCAATCAATTTAAATGTTAAGATAACTTACTTTGTTTAATTATTTAGCATTAGAACAAACAACAAACACTACATATAGCACGAGTGTTCTTTTATTTCAATTCGAACTAAATCAACATCTCTATGTTGTTCTAGCATATTGGTATGTCGAAACAAAGATGATTATGGGAAGTATGTTTTAGATTGAATCTATTTAACTCTGAATCTCTCAGTGTTTTAACTCTTTTTTTTTTCATCAACTTAAATCTGTTATATCCCATATAACTCTTATCTTTGTCTTGTCTTACAAATCTATAAATCTCATCTTTAAATCAGACAGTCATGTTCATATAAGACCCAGCTTGCAACTTAGAAATTCCAATCCATAAAGCAAATGAAAATGCTCCCAAGCATGGTTAATCCACCATATCTTAGTATCCTAACAGGTTTTAATCTACCATATCTCTCTGAGGCATTATAATAACATCTGCAAACCAGAGGATTTTCAATACAACTACAACAAGAACAAAACTATACGAAGCATTAGAAAATTCCCTCATGTAAATATTAATTAACATAACACAGTTAATATTCACACATCTCACGCCTTTTAATAACTTCTTTCACAAAACTAACCCCCTTTTATTCATTAATCATGCGTAAGTTACCATATTAAAATCCTGTGCGCTAATCAATTAGATGACGGTTTAAATTTTTTTAATTCAACTCAAAGATGCACATGTAATTTACAATTTGAGTTAATTTTATAAGATACAGCATGAGGAAGCAGAAAACAGCAAAGTTCGTCCAAGGAATTTATCAAGCTGCTGTTTTGTATCCACAGGCTTCTAAGTGTGGGAAGGTCATGACTTTATATTAATGGAATCTGACCAGAAGGGATAACCCCAGTATTCCCAGAAACAAGACAGGCAAAGCACCCAAAATAAGTATCTTAGAAGATACTAACCCTAGTATGCAATTCGCAGAAATTTGAAGAGCTCCAATCAATTACGAAGACTAAAGTTTCAGATTCTGAGTCAAATGAGCCATTAAGAAAAAGGAAGGGAAACTCATTTGCCTTGCCTCAAAATTTCACGTCCGTGCTCCACGTGCCTTGCACGCTAGGGTGTTTAGTTACATGTCTTGTCTTCAATTTTACCACTTTCCGCCCCAGTGCATTCCGGAGCCTTGTTGCATTCAGAAGGACCTCATCAGGAGTCATATTTTTCACGCATACCACACGCTCATTTTTGTTCTCTGATAATTAGCACGGAAGATCCTTCAGATAAGGAGGCTTGCAGACATCCAACGATGAAAAAAGAGGGAAATTGTACTTACTGTAAAAGCCTTTCAAATGAGGATGCTGTCCTCGAATGAGTTCAGTAACCACCTCTAGCTGAGGATTGTTTTCTTTAAGTGTTGGCAAATGTGATTCCATAAATGCCCTGCCAGATTCATACCATATTGTACATCAACAATATACTGATGAACTTGAAAGATGATAGCATTACTGAACTGTAAATAATTTTGAATACGAGTTGCACCACCTTGGTGCGCTTGCAATACTATTGTTTATACTTTTTATCTCAAAAAAAAACTGATGAACTTGAAAGATTTGTGTCCAGCTTATGGTAACTATTGTCCGCTTGCGAACATCAGTGACAACCAGCACAGAGATATAGCATACTGCACAAATCACAAAGAAACATCCAAAGATAGTAATTCAATTTTTATTTCTTTTTCAAAAACTTGTTCCAACTATACCCTTGAAAGCCAACAATGTCCATAAAGCATCTTTTACCTCTGGCATTTTCCATCCAACAGGGGAAACAATTTATTATTTTCAAGATAACAGGTTAAGGCCAACCTCCTAAGACTCAAGCTATGGAATCATCCAAAGTACATTACCAATTGTCTCTAAGGCCAACTTCCTAAGACACAAGCCTCTGCCAACCGATCTCTCCATCACTACCCACTCTTGGAAATAATAATACTTTCTCCCACTAGATGGAGATGGATAAGAGCATAAGAAAGAGCATTAAACATCTTCAAAAGATGAATCATCGACAGAATATTACTGATTATCTCTAACCACCAACCTCCCAACAATCAGCTTTTGCTGACCTTCTAATGCAAATGTTACAGTTTTCCCCATACCCATACGAAAGTTACTGTAAAAGCCAGTGCAATGATAGTCATAGAAATCTCTTATTTTTTACATATAAAAATCTAAGTCTTAGGATAGATATTCTGGGATACTCTAACAAAAGGGTTTAGAATCCATCTTTTGATTTGGAAAATTTCTATTAAGTTCTTAGTAGCAGGGCATTGTCACCAGAGGTAACAAGTCAAAAGTTCTTCAAAGCACCTGCCACCAATACCCATTGCATTGGAAGAAAACCATGATGAAATGAGATATGGTGCTTCATTGGCTCTGTGGAACATTTTTTTTTTTGAGATAATTCTGTGGAACATGGATTACAACTTATGCTATTCTTGATCTGACATCCATGATTAGAGGTGCTATATCAGGACTTTGAGATCAAATAGAATATGTTTCTTCCCATTCAACATGATCCACTTCTTCAAAGGAATATTAAGAAGAAAAGAGAGACTAAGATGTCCCTTGGATCGAGAAACAGTACTTTTGTGCTCAAACACCATGACCAAAAAATATTTTGTTGAATGTACAGGAGTTAATTGATACTTCATCATCAAAAGATACTCCTCAAGATCAAAAATAAAATCTTTGATTCCCTCCCATCAACATTGATTTACAAGTCCAATTTCAAGAAGAAAAAAAAAGAATAACATATACTCAAAATGGAAAGAGGAAAAGATAAAAACAAATTTCAATGAACAAAAAGAAAAATTACGGATTATACATTAATATCGACAAGGGCAAATCAAATAAGAGATATAGTACATTATCTGGAAAATGTGCTTCAAATTCAAAATCATCAGGATTCCGTGTCATATTATAGGAATATATGCAAATCAATCACAAATTAAAAATCACATAGGACAATGATGTTAACTCATACCTGATGCCTCTACTACTTCCCCCCCAATCACAATAGCTAACAATGAGCTTTTGCAGCTGCCAGACACCTCTCAATGCCATCTGAAATTCAAATTTTGATACATTAGTACAGCCCTGATGCAGAATGATGCTAACATATGAGCCGAACTAATTTGTTTTTCTCTTGAGATCCACTCGATATAAAAATGAACTTACATCTACTTGACGCATGATGACAATATATTCAGGTGGAAGAGTTTTTAGTGATAGTCAACATGATATAGCACAAAATTAGGGTTAATATGACTATTTAAGGTGGGGATAAAAAAATAGACGTCTAAGCAACCTTGAATATCCGAATTCTGTCTCTAGAAGAACAATTGCAGAAATATTTATAATGCTTTCTAAAAAACCTTTACTTGATCGAATAAAACTAAGAAATACTAAAACTAATAACGTTGGAAATTATAAAGGTATTTCAACCTCTTCCAATCCTCGTCTTGTTGATGTATCTTCTTTTTTCAGCTTCGAAGTCGTCCAATGCTACGTTCTCTTTCTTCCTCTTCGGTGCAAGAGGGTTCACGCGAGAGAGGTTAGAGATTTCTTCGCAAATCCCTTTTCTCACAAACCTCGGGCTAACGTCTTCCTGTTCTTCTCTTCAACCGAAAGTCTGCTATGAAGCTCCCACATCCTCTCTTCTTCCTTCAATCTGGATTCCTCAGAAAGCCCTAAGAATTCCTAATTTAAAGAACTAACGGCGTCGTTTTTTGTCCTTGAATGCATAAGCCTAAAAATTCGGGCCGGCCCGGGCCAGCCCAGTCTAATAGATAGGAAAGGAAAAGAAACGCCTGAAAGCTTTGACTCTATACTGGGCCACATCCTGGGTTAGTTCTTTCTCCTTTTCTTTTTTTTTTTTTTTTTTTTTACTGAGACTATTGTAATTTATTTATACTGTGAATTTAAAAGTGTTACTATACCTTAATTATAAAAGAACTTTAAATTAGGAAAATTAAAATCCTAATTGATAAAAATGAAGTAAATCACTGTTGAAAACATAAGGTAAATACACAAATACAGCAAATGAACATATTAATTTTTGGGTATTCTTTTAGAACTCACTCTCCCCCCTTTTATGTCTTTCATTCTTTTCTTCTTATGTTTTTTGACATGATAAACGTGATACAATGGAGGTGGTAAAAAGTTTTGCAACAGACATGGGTTTGTAACAGAAGAAATGAACTTCCCACCAAATCCTAAAATGGAGGTGGTGAAAAGTTTAGCAACAGATATGGGTTTGAAACAGAAGAAATGAACTTCCCACCAAATCCAAAAATGGAGGTGGTGAAAAGTTTAGCAACAGATATGGGTTTGAAACAGAAGAAATGAACTTCCCACCAAATCTAACTTTCTTTACCACAATGACTAACTCCACGCAGCTATAGAGAAAATATACATTCAAATAAATCAAAGAGGTTTGCAACCTCTTATTAAGATCATTTACTTGTTTCCTAATATACCTTTGCTCATTTTGTTCAAATGCAAATCACAGTAGGTATAAACCTATGAACACAAGCAAACATAACATAAAATCATTTGGCAATCGTTCAAGAGCACCCTCAGCTTAGATGATTATTTACATTGAAGCATCAAGATCATCATTAATCTACTTTGTTGTTCAAAGATAACACTATTACTTAATTTCTGAACAATTGTACAGTAGATAAGCAACATCCAAGCATCACATACATATATATTTATGCACACACACACACACACATATGTATTACATATCAACTACCTTCACTCGTAATCTCAAAATAAATCATATTGATGCTCCTATTTAAATCCTCTATCCGCATATAGATTGATGTATGTAATCCTCCAGTTGTTCCAGATTATCACACACATATCAAACCATCTCAAATAATTAGCATAGTGCTTAAATAACTCTTACAACTCAGACAACCATAAATTCTGATACATTTTTCATTCAGAAAGGAACTCATAAACTTGCAAATCAACAAAACTATATTAGTTTATGCAAAGGTAAACTACAGCAGCTTACTTAGAACTTAACTACTCCAAAATATGAGTTAAGTCCCATAAAATGCCTCTAGACATAAATATATTTTAGGACAAGAACAAATTTTTTCACTATAATAAGAAACTGTAAAAGAATCAATATTGTCAAAGAGAGTCTTAATCTTGCTACAAATATTCTCAGGCATAAACCAATTACAAACCTATCATTATTTGGCTCAGTGGTGGGGCAAGCATCATAATTTCATTTTTTTTTTATTATCGCATGTTTGGATTCTCCTTTGTGTAGGTACATAAAATACTATGAACGATGCAAGTCATACTAATGATCATAGTCTGGCAGATGGAACTGTATGGAGTGAGATTATAGATACAAAATAGCACAACAATATGAATATTTTCCATACTAGAGATCATTGCAAGCAGGGATAACCAACTCGAGGGAAAGGTACCGAAAAGAAGAGAAGAAACAATCACTCAGCACATAGAACAATGTGCCCTCAGGCCTCAAGGCTGATGAGACTTTTTTCGATCTTGATCAAGCTGACCCGAACTCTGAAAACCACTTCTCATGCCGCTCAATATCAGCAGCAGAAACACTTCGTTGGACCTTCACTAGAGCTTCTTCAAAGTCGCACATGGCAACAGGGTCCTTAGAAATTTCATCCTTGGACATGTTCTTAATCTCATCACGTGTTTTTCCGGCTATTTTACGCCTCATGCCATTCAAGGAAGCATCACGGCAAACATTGGTGAGATCATCTCCACTATAGCCCTCCGTTCGTCGAGCCACTTCATCAATATCCACATCAGCAGCCACCTGAAATTAAAAAAAAAAAATCAATTAACAAATAGCCAAGAAATCCCAAATTATTGGTTGTATTACATTTAAAACTTTTAAAAGAAATTCCTATGGGTTTAAGAAAATATAATGCAGTAGTGTGTTGATTGATCTAACTCACTTTTTGTTCCATATTTAAATCTTCTCATCCCTGTCATGCCAACAGAATGTACTGAATGTATGGATTAATTATATTTTGGCAACAAGTATCATCTCCATGTAAAGTGTTGCTCAAGGTTCTAAGGCAAGATAACTAATTCAACTAAAACTAAAATGCAAACTATAAGTATAAATCTTAAAATACACTGAATCAATTACAAAAATTAAGTTTGCATTTTCAATTTCAAATTTCATACAATAAAAATTAGATTGAGTGTTCAAATTTCAATTTCATACAATAAAAATTAGATAATAATATAAATGATATAGAAACTAGAAAAAAAAGGAAAAAAAAAAGGAATAGAATACGCTTGAACCAAATGCAACATAATAATGTGCATAAAATAAAATAAACCAATATGGTTAGGGAAAATCAATATCGTACAAGATTACGATGAATAAAACTGTTCATTGACTTGGGAGATTAATTTTTACCTCGACTGTTTTTAAATTTATCCGAATAAGCTCCTTACGACTCTCAAAATTAGGAAGAGGAATATATATACGTTTTTCCAGTCTCCTCCTGCATTGCATTAGTTTACAATACAGTTATCAGAACAAAGCACTAATAACAAGAGCTTGCAAGCACAACAGTTTTTCAATACGACGAGCATAAAAAAGACATATTACAGTTATTAACAAACCTGAGAGCCTCATCTATGTCCCATGGAAAGTTAGTTGCTGCTAATACCATTACTATTTTCCGGCTACCATCTTCATTTGTGGCAGTATTGTTTACTCCATCTACCTGAACTAGAAGTTCAGACTTCACCCTTCTAGATGATTCATGCTCTCCGGAAGCCCTAGAAAAAAGTAAATAGCTCATCTTTAAATTTCAGAACAGCAGAGAGGAAAAAAGAACAGAAGTACTAACATCAAAATTTTGCCGGTGAGACACATTTTCTTGAAATCAAACAGAGAAAAATAGGGAAAAGAGTAGAAAGAGTTCAAAGCATCTTTTTCTTTAAGGAGAGAGTTCAAAGAATCACTATAGAAATAGGTAGAAACTATAAACATGTACCATCTGAAAACCAATAACTTGGGGATGAAACAGACAAACACATTAGAAGCAAAATAGCCAAATGCTGATTTTAATAAATTATGCTGGGTAGAGATGTAGAAAACCCTCTCTAATTTAAAACCACAAAATATGAAGAGATAAATTGCAGACCTCAAGAAGAACATATTAGGAACTCACCCTCTTGCATTGCAAAGAGAATCAATCTCGTCAATAAAAATTGTACTAGGTGCATAAGCTCTGGCAAGATCAAATAGGCACCGCACCATGCGCTCGCTCTCCCCACGCCATTTTGAGGCTAATGTGGCGGAAGATACATTAAAAAATGTAGTACCACACTCAGTAGCAACCGCCTTAGCCAGAAGTGTTTTACCAGTCCCAGGAGGGCCAAACATAAGAACACCTTTCCAAGGTCTCCGAATTCCCTGCGAGCAAAATGTTTATCCTACTGAGAGCTCACTTTTTTTAAAAAAAAATAACTACCAAGCGCTCACATGTCAGCATAATTCCACATCTATCAAGTAACAAACAAGTTTTTAACACAACCACAGAATCAAACCCAATAAAAAACTTTGTTTCCTATGGGAACATTTGTTTTATCAGCAAGAAGAAAAAGGAAATGTAAACCCTTTCTCTAAACATATTTCTCTACCATGTGTTTACGTAATTAACAATATTTTCCACAAGCCATAAACATTCCAACATTCTTTCATCTGATGAAAACACACGCAAAACTGACAGCTCCTTTTCAGATAACCAAGAGGCTATTAAGTGTTAAGCAGTCTAGATAAAACTTCAAACAGTTTCACACCTGTTAGGACATTTCAGAGCATTTAGAGAACCAAATGAAATGGACTGCTAGTAAGTTCACTACTATAAAGATTCATACAACAAAACTGGCTGAAATAACTCTTAAAATGTTTGCTTGATAAAAAGATTGCTTCCATAAAATCCTTTTAGAAAATCTTTTCAAAGGATAATTTCTTTTTTTTTTGCTAAAATTGAAATATGATCTTTAAAAGTTGTTACAGAGGCAATCAAGCTGACCTAGTCCCATAACCAAAAAACTAATAATCTAAAATGTTCACATTGTTTACATTAATTTAGTTTTAGCCACCATGTAAGAAATTATTTTAGCTGCTAAAAAATACCTGAAAATATTCCGGCATCCATAAAGGAAGAACCACAGCCTCCTCTAAAAGTCTTTTGGCTTCACTCAAACCTGCAACATCATCCCACCGTACTCCAGGACTTGTTTCCAGGACATCCCTTTCAAGCATCGCAGCCAAGTCTGGATCAGGTCCTTCATACTGTGGCTTCTTTGCCTTCCCATCTTCAGTGTCGACATTCTAATTATCCATGGAAATATATTCGCAAAAAAGAGAAACTTAAATTAATGAAAAAGAAAAAGAAAATAAATACAAGAAATACAACAAAGTGCAACTACAATCACATATTTCTAATCAAAATGAAATTCCAAATCCTTTGCTCATAACTTCTCTTTGTTATCAGAAAGGAAACCATGAGAACTCTGAAATGCCATCATTGCCAGTCAATAAAACTATTAAGGAATCCTTACAACATCCAACAAAATATCATAAAAAGTTAATTAATCAACGGCAAATAGCATCAGAAATTCTATCAACCAAGTACAATTTGCACCACATATGGTTTCATCTACTTGCAGTCCAATGCCTAAGATTTGTTTTTTGGAGGGCAAATTTCACTACTTCTTAATTTGATTTTTTTGTCATTTTACTTAAATCTTTTAGTTCTTTAGGGAACTTGCACTTGTTTGTGCTTTTAAACAAGAATATAAGAAACTTACGGCTAAACAAATCAGAATTTGTTACAGAACATAGAAATTTAAAAGGTAGTAGTATAGAAACTAATGGTTTTATGTATAACCAAAAAACTATGATATCGAACCGCAATTAGACTAAACTACAGATGATAAAATTATAACTTGTCCAAGAAAACAAATTAAAAAACTAAGTCTTATACTGAAATTTCAAACTGTAAAACTGTAAAGTAAACGGATAATTCCATGATTTTTAAGTCAACTAAAACTCACCACTGAATCTGCCTTGGAGCTCTTCTCAGAACCTGTTCCCCTCCTTCCAGTATTTGATGATCGAACACCTGTGCTACTTTTACCTGAATTACCAGTCCTTGGCCCACGTCCAGCTGTACCAGATCTTGAAGAACCACGAGCCCAAGTCCCATCTTGGGGTGATTTTCTCATACCCACTTGCCCAGCTCTTGTTGATCTCCTAGTTGTAGTATCCCGACTAGGGGGCCTCCACACATCAGGATCATCCACAGGAGCACCAGATGAAGTGGGGTACTCATCTAGTGGTTGAAAGACAAATGATGATTTAGCATTAATGGGTGGAGAAGCAGCACGACGCCCGGTAGGTGCTTCTTTAAATGCCCTTCTCTCAGAATCCAATTGCTTCACAACTTCAGTCTCCTCTGATATAGCTTTCTTGACATTCATCCACTTCGTGCGAATTAAAGGATCATCAAGTGAATTTAGGTGCCTAATTTTAGGAACATAGTTTGAAACTCATCAACTTGGTAATTGGATGTCAAACCATTGTTTTTCTAAATTAGACATGTACCTAGAAGAACATACTGTTTATAACCTAATGAAATTATAAGTAATAATTAAAAAGTTGAGCCTTCTTTTCTTCTAGAAAAAAGCATAGATCCATCCTTGAAAATTTTAAATATCGAAATATGATCCACTTTGAATCTTTAAAAACCAACACAAAATATCTAGCATCAGTTAGCCTCAGTCCAGGTCTTTTTTAACAAAATAAAAAAATAATGTATATATTAACAAGGTACCACAACGGGAGTATCGCCCATGTACAAAAAATTTACAAAGATGTTAACATTTCGTGAAAGAGAGGGAGATGCATTAGAGGGTGATCCACCATTTTTTTGTTTGCCTTTGAAAGAACCAAAGCAGCAAGGGTCCCTAAATCTTCTCCACTGAGGAGAGGATGACCTTTAAGCAAAATATGTAAGGTCTGGAACCAAAGATCACTAATTTTAGAAAAGCTAGAAACATGAGCCTCAAAAACTCTTCTATTCCTTTTCTCTCTATATAGTCCTAAGAATGGAGTAGGAATGAGAGCAACGATGTTTGACTTTCCCAAAATCCACATCACTAATAATGTTATGACGTAACAGTATTGACCTAAAATAACTACAATTCAGGTCCTTCTTTAATAAAGATCATACAAAGACTTTTGTAGTTAACGTGTAATTGAACTTGATAACCACTTAAAAATTAGTCTTTGAAACATACATATAAAGACCATTACTAATCCACCTAAGCTTCATTTTTTCTCTCTTGGATCATGCTTCAGCAAGAACAAGCAAAAGATATAACTATAATAAATCGTGAACCCTAGGTGTGCCTGGGAGATTATCAAAGTAAAAGAGAATAAGTAGGGTTTAATGATAACCTCAATCGACAATATTTCAAGAAACTTGAGAATAAAATGGTCATTTATTGAACACATGCTTTGTCCATTTAGGATTCAATTATTGAATCCCCCAAATTGGGGCAATTAGGAGGATTTCACAATTCATGTAGCTTATATTCTTCTCTTTACCAAAGAAAACATTATATTTTCGGTAAAATTACTTAATTACTCATTTTTGTCAGGATATACACCATAACGTTTTAATATGAAAGTATATTTAGAATCATATTTAAGCAATTTCTACCTTTAACCCCTTCAACCAAACAAGATAAACTTAAAAACATCTTTTTAACCTTCTTTACTATAAATAAAGTTTATTATAATCCCTTCTTTGCATAATTTGTATCTACCTTACTTTAGAACCCCCATACTTTGTTTCTTTCTTAGATTCCCAAACATAGAGTTGAGTTCACTTAATTTACATAGAATCAACAAACTCAATGTGAAAATTTAAAAAGAACAGTTAGTCTCTTGAAACACGTGTTTTGTATTTCTGTTAAATGTCTAATTAAAGTAATATTTTTTAAAACTAAAAATTAATATAATCATTCATCCATGAGAAACATAACTTACAAATCTAGCTTATTTGAAAAATAAAAGAGGTAGCCAATTTAAGAAAGGTACTTGTTGATCTGGGCAATGGCCCCATCAAAGAAGATAATTGAAGTATCGTACAATCCTTCAAGTGCGTACTCTCTTGCCAACTTCAAGTGGTCTTGCAATCCAACCAATGAATTAGCACCCAACATTTCTTGCTCTTTCCTGTAAAAATTTCTAATATTTTATATCTTATAAACAGATAAACTAGTATCCCCATACTATTCATATGAATCCCAATGTATAAATAAATGCATAAATATCCTACAATACAAACTGAATTAGATTTAGACTGCATAAAATAAATTAGAAATCATAATTCTTATAAATATAAAACTATTATACTATTTAGGAGTTTATTTTTATAATTTTAGTAACCTAATTTTATTTTTTTGAGTATGTAGTTTTTATATTGTTACTAGAATTAGTATCTCTTAATTTAATCTTGTTTGAGAGATGGTAGTTAATAATTATTATAATTCTTTTTGTAATCTTGTGAAAGAAGGCCAACTAAAAGTTCCTTGTGAATTTCTTCAACCCTTTTGTTTGTTGATGCAAGCAACCTCTTGAAAGTAATGCTTAAAAATTTTTAGGTGTGATATCTAAGAAATCCTATAGATAAATGTGTAGGCTTTACTCTCAAATCCCTAGATAAACAAATTAAACCTACTCTGTCATATATCAAATAATATCATACCTAAAAGTTCCTAACCAAAAATCTCAACCAAAAAAAAAAAAAGAAAATAACTAATCGAAACAATAATCATATTAAAAAAAAAAGAACACAGAGACACAAACCCTACTCACAAGATAGCTGCCAACTCAAATCCCAGCAGACATTTGAAGGTGACTCTCGCAGCCACCATCATCAAACTCAGAACACTCCAACTGGCACGTCTCCAGAGCCCCGCCAGGCCAACCCTGCTAGAAAGTGTGTTCCCTCACCCCTTGAACACCAAAATAACCAACTCCTCCCAAATGTAACAACCCAGGTCATATCATTGCAAATCCTCAACCTATAAACCCCATCGCTGAACGAGAACATCACTAGAAATCATATGCTTTCTGGTGACCAAAAGGCAAAGCCTTAGGCTCAAACACGTATGATTGAGAGTGGAATTCGTTAACTTAGCCCTGCTTTACCTATTCCACCAAGTTTTTTTGTTCAAACTGGTTCCCCCAGACCAGTACAGGTGTTCTTAACTGAAGTTTCTTTCAATTGGTACTTACTTTTTTCATATTGTGCTCTTTTTTACAGACTGATTAGAAATCAGACTAAACAATGATGACAAATGCCGAGTTAAATAATCAAGTAAATATTTTAGATGCGAATGTAGATGCTTTGGATGCCGAACAAGATGCACTTGAAAATTTTATGCGCACAATATAAAAATTCAGCTAATACACTAGCAAAGGAGCTTTGGAAGTTTCACATTGCACAAACTGGACAAGATATCCAAGTTGTTCAAAACTATTTAGTTGTGCAAGTAGTTGATGTCGATAGGAGGCAATTTAAAGATAACACGAGAGACATAACCAAGAAATTCAAATTAAAAGCCCTTAATTCCACTTGAAGATAACTCTTACAAGCGAGGGAGGTAGGTTTGTTTGGAGGTCTTAAGGTGGGAGATGGTGAGACTGCTGTGGAGATCACACACCTATTCTTTGCAGATGATACAGTGATTTTTTGTAAGCCTAATAAAAGTGAACTTCTCAACCTTATATGCATTTTGACTTGTTTCCAAGTAGTGTCTAATCTAAGCATTAATTTACCAAAGTTTGAACTAGTGAGATTGGGGAACGAGAATAATAGTACTAGTTTGGCAAGAGTTTTAGGCTTTAAGTGGTGGATCTACCAATGAAATACCTAGGACGCTATTTGATGCTGGCTACAAAGATGTGAGAACATGGGACCTGGTGGTGACAAGAGTTGAGCAGATATTGGCTGGGTGGAAAAAGAACCTTCTTTCTAAAGGTGGAAGACTAACACTGATCAAAAGCACAAAATTCAACTTACCAGTCTACTAAATGTCCCTACTAATGATTCCAGTGAGCGTTGCTGAAAAGATGGAAGCCATTCAATAAACATTCTTGTGAAGAGATTCAGAGGAAAAAAGGAGATACCATTTGGTAGTCTGGATAAGGATTAAAAGATCATTAACATAGGGAGGACCGGGTCCAAGATCATAGGCAGAGATGGATTTAGCTCTACAAGGTAAGCGGATATGGAGATTCATGGTGGAAATAGACATTTTATGGAGAAGGGTCATTGAAGCAAAATTCGACACGACGGATAGCGGAAGATACACTGGAGTTAATACTAGGCCACATGGGAAGGGACTATGGAAAAAGATTTACATGGAAAAAGATAAATTTTAACAGTGTATCAATTGGAGGATCGGGAATGGGGAGAGAATTGGATTTTGGAAGGACTTGTGGATTGATGGGGAAACCCTCATGTTTTTGTCATTGCTAAACATAAGGGTATTTCGGTCAAAGACACATACATAGATGGAGCAGGAGGGAAGAAATGGAATTGGAAGTCACGAGAAATCTTAATGACTAGGAAGTTAATGATTACGAGTCACTCTTGAAGTCTCTGTGCACTGTATCCCTAAGTGAGAATCATGATCAGTCGGTTTGGTCCCTCAATACTACAGGGGAACTCACAATTGGCTCCTTTTATGGACTAGTTAATAAACAATGAGAACACTAAGAACAACTTCCCATTCGGACAGGTTTTGGAAGCTGAATGCACCTCCTAGGATTCTTTTTTTGCTTGGGAAGCATGTTGTGGATGAATATTGGCACAAAAAAATTGATGAGAAAATGAAAGATAATAGTAAATAGGTGCTGCCTATGCAAGAGTGAGGAAGAGACATGCGATCACATCCTACTTTGGTGTCTAGTTGCTTATAGCTTATGGATAATAGCTTATGAGATTTTGGGGTTTAGCTGGGTTATTGCAGGATGCGTAAGAGATAAATTGAGGGCCTAGAGTGGTATAACTAGGAGGAGATAACAAGAGGGGCTTATACCATTAACAATCTTTTGGGTCTTATGGAAGGAAAGAAATAGGAGAACTTTTAATAGGGTTGAAAGGAATCTTGATAAAATTAGAGCAACATGGTTCCAAACCTAGGTTTTTGTATAAAGGGTCGACCTTTATACACTATAGAGGCTTTTGGAGATTTGATAGATATCATGATTGAAATGTAAATATTTGTTTATATAGGTTTGAACCCCCTTGGTGCTCATACGTAATGATATTATACTTTTTACTTAAAAAAATCCAATTGAAGATAACACAAAATCCTAAAGCAAAACAAAGGCAAAACAATAGTTTTGATTCATCGTGCAATAGTACACACATGTTCAAGACAAAGATTGTCAACTAGAAGCATTTGCTACCAAGCACTGGGAGATGAACATCACAACCTCGACCATCAACACCAAAGGACACCACTTGGCCAACCCTTAAAATCTCAGCCCCTAAATTCGTTGGAAACCATTACAACTAGCCACTTTCTTGTCGGAGTCTATCATTCTCGATAACATCAATCAACACTGACACCAGATCTACCAGGGCCCCCAGATGACTCCCTAGTTGGAAGACTAGAAACCTATTACTAGTGCATGACTCCCACGCGCCAACCATTGGGGGTGGGTTTCAGCTTTTTTTAAATTTTGCTGACTGGTTCAAACCAGTTCGGCTCAATCCAGTTTGACTTGCCCGGTTCAACCACTTGCAAACTGGTTCTTTCTCAAGGTTTTTAGGTGTGGTCTTTGACTTTTTTATGTTAGTTCGTTCAATTCACATTCTATGCTCACTTTTTAGACAGATTGACAATTTGAACAAGTCAGGTAATATCTACAAATGCATTCAGCAAAGTTATCTGATCTAAGGTGCACATTAAGTCACCATAAAGAAAAAAGATGCATTTTAAGTCTTTCAATTGGATTGTTAGAACAGAAAAAAGATGCTATATCGTCAATTACCACCTTCCTTTTGCCAAAGAATTTTGGAGAGATCAAGTTCCTTAATAGGTGAGGTGTTTGCATATATTGAATTATTAGACAGACTATTCATATGATTATGCATATATTAAGTTACTAACTTGATTTGAGATTCAAGATCTCCAATTTGGTTTTTAATAATTTTCTACAAGTATCATTCACAAGTTCTCTTTATCCTACATTAATAATATGTCAAATGCATAAAGGGTCAGATTTGCAAGAAGAAACTTGATGGGCTTGCAAAAATATGATGATATAGCATTGATGAGAAATTAACAAGAACAAGATAACTTTTAATTGAAACATGGGATGCAATGAAAGCCACCCTGTTGGAAAAATACATGACAACAACTATTTTGACAAGATAAATGATTAGGCGTACATCTCGACACAAGGCAGTATGTTAATGGTCGAGTATACACAAAAATTTGAAGAATTGAAAATACGAAGTCAACTAATTGAGTATGATAGTCAAGAAGCATCTTGGTTCAAGGTAGAATTAAGGGCTAGAGTTAAAAGAGAGTTAAATCAGCAACCAACTGCAACCACGCCCAAGTATATCAAGCTGCTGTTAACATGGAAGATACTTTGGACTATTCAATTCAAGGAGCATTGGATTTTTGGTTATGCCATCCTTCCAACCTTTAAATCAAAACATGGGTCGAAAGAATGGATCATTATGAAGGTAAGGAAATTGTATGTTTCAACGATTCACAGATCGGACATATGGGCCATCAACACCCAAAGAAGAACAACTTGCATATTGGAATGGAACAAAATTAGGAGATGCAAGGATGAAAGAAAGGATATGAATCCTATGACGATAATAAATTAGCTTGCGAGCATCAAGATGATACCTCTCCTTTGTCCATAATGAAAGCAACCCCTCAAGTGGAAAATAAGAACTGTCATATACACCTACTGCTTAAGATCTTTCACCTACAGAGGGTTCTATAGATGTTTATGCAAAATAATAAATATTAAATAAATAAAAAATAAACTAACATGTGAGTCTACAAAGATAGCCAGCTCAAAATGATCCTACGCACAGGGTTTTCGAATGCTAACCAATTATGCGTTTCTGTTAAGAAATTGATTAAAAGAAAGCTAAATTTTTATTACGAAGCTTGAATATCAGTTTTACAACATTTCTCACTTCAAAACTCATGGATGAGTATTCTCTAATCAGGAGAGAATGATACGAACAGGATTAGGTCTATATTGCCTAAATGGATTGAACCTATCATATTTTTACTTTTTAAGATTCCTACTACTATAATTTCAATAACTTTAAAATTTTGTCCATTTTAAGTATTTCGTGATACTATTCCTATTACGATTACTAGTTCCTAGTTTTCGTAATCTTATTAGAATTATTAGCCTAATCTACTTGGGAAAGATTAGCAAGCAATAGCTATAAATATCATTGCAATCTCACTTTTGAGAGAAGACCAATTACTCAACAAAATTTCTTTAAGGATCTTCTCAATCTTTCTGATCGGGTGAAGCAAAAAAACTCTTACATAATTGTGATGCCTGAGAATTCTTGAGAGTAATATCTAAGAAACAATAGGTGTAATGTTTAGGTTTTATCCCCAAACACCTTAGAGAAATTACCATAAGTTTCTCCCCGTTATCCTATATATAAATATAACCATATGCACATAATAAGAAACAAAAAAAAAGAAGCAAAAATCAATTAGTCAACAGGCTTATAGATAAACAGGTGAAATCAAGTCATCAAACTCACAATTTTGGGCCAGAATTCAACAAGTTCAATTATCAATAAAGAACTCCTGGTGTAAAAGGGTCTTCTTCTGAATTATCTGAAATGCAATTGACGGAAGAGATTAGCACAAAGAAAAGAGGGGGATTTAAAATTAAAGCTTAATGTATTTCCTAAAAACCTTCAAGAAATCCAGCAAAATTCCCCCTTAAAATAGCACGTAAAATAACAATAAATCCAAAGACAAGGTTATCAAAATATTAAAGCCAAATCAAGAATGTTCTTGTTGAATATGCAGCTTTGCTAAACAATATCTCAATATTGTCAAGCCAAAGACATTAAACTAGCAAGAATATCCATACAGATAAAACACGTTCAAGCATAATCAACGAACAAATCAACATTAATCAAACCTAAGAGCTAACTCAGGAGCATTTTAAATACGTGTCTGACCACGAAACAGGCCTTCTCTCCGCAGTCTTGTTTCCTATTGTTCCTATCCGAAACCACTTAGAATATTATGTGTGTATACACTCGTTTGGTTAAAAAGAGTAAAGAAATATTTTTTTTGAGATAAAGAGTAAAGTTATAATATTATTAATACGAGAAAAAAATAACCTTAATTATTAATACCATAGTTGTTATGTTGCATATAGTGGGCAATATTTACGAAATTTCATTCATAAAATATTAAAGAAACCCTCTCAACCCCCAAATTAGACCATAAAATAAATAAGAGTTAGAGATATTGGAAAAGATTCTCTGAACCTCCAATACTGTCTTAAAAAACTCCCAAAGAGGATTTTATAAATTCTGTACCTAATTTTGTTCTCATTAACTCTCAAATTAAAGCTCTCAAACACATAGAATAAACACACAATCCTTCAAATGAACTACTTTCATAATACAACATACCAAAAGTGTGCAACAATCCAATCGGACAGTCCGATCATAGACCTACCATTTCAAGCTCCAAATATAAGGAAATAAAGAGGCGTGTATAACCATCCAATTCCCCATGAGCTAATTCAAAAAAGCTACTTTACCCACCTTATCAAAGAGGCTTCTGATAAGGTTCATCTGCACTAAAATCACACAAATTGCATAGACGGGCGTATCTAACTCTCATTTGCTCGAGAGCCAATAGATTCAACAGTATAAGCATACGAGTACGTTTACCTGGTCCTAAAATAAATATCTTGTATGAGCTATCGAAATGTCTGCTTATCAATATTTATTTTAATTTATTTGCATATTAAAACATACATACTTATAAGCAGTCAGTTAACCCAAATGAGAAAAGGAGAACTCTTGGAAGACTACCAGAACAGATTATGCAGGAATAGAATTTCTAAGGGGTCAACAATAGCAATTTTTTGATAGCTTATAGAACACTATGGCTATTCCAAGAACTTAAAAAAAATGTAAATTACAAGCTCTGTTATTTACAGAACGCCGACCCAAACACCATCTGAAACATATTAAACCAAAATTAAGCAAACAATGAGGAACACTTTAGCAAAGAGTACCTGCAAAAGGGAGACTGACCCCTTAAAAATCAACAAAAATTGAATCGTCGTTGAAGAACCAAGAAAGCGATGATGAACAGTAACATTGTGGTGGCCCGTCACTGAGATTCTGCCAGGAAGACCATTTGCGAGTTCAATAGGAACAAGTGGAGACTGGATGCGATTCCCCACTGAGTATTCAGACTTTGATGCATCACCGCTGGGACATTCACGTTAGGCAGTGGCAGATCTGGCGATGGGTTTAGTAGGAAAAACAAGAGGAGCGAGACGGTGTGGGTGTTTACTGTTCTGCGACTTTGGTTTACAGAACAAGAGCAGTGAAGCGATGCTTGCTGCTTCGAGTTTCAGATTTGAAGAAGAAGAACCGAGAGTGAGAGGTGTATCCGAACTGAGAACGAGAGGAAGAGTTGGGATTGGGAGATGAAGTTTAGTTTTGAAGTAAAAGGTCAAAGAATAAATTTGCTTGAATTTTTTGAAATTTAATTGGTTCTGCGCCACAAAACACCGAAGAAAACAAAAGAATATTTATATGTTTTTTATAAATAATAGATTATTTTTTTATTATTTAATTTGGAGGGTAAATTTAATTTATAGTCATAATATAATTTGGTTAGAAAAAATTAATTAGTTGCATTTTTATTTTTTAAAATTAAATAAAAATTCTAAAAGAACTTTCCGAGTAATTTATAAGAAATTTAACAACATTAAAATGATATAACAAAATATAATATGTTTAATTTTGATTATTTAAATAACTAATTCAATTTTATTATTATTTTTTTTTTTCAAATGGTCTCATGTCTTTTGCTAATTTATTATGTCCATATAGATATTATTCATATATTTTTAAACAAATATAATAACAAAAATGGTATTATAATCATTTAAAGATATTATGATTTCAATTTTCTTTAGTACAATTTTATTATTATATTATTATATTTTCAATCAAATTTTTAACATTATTGAACAAAATTATATAAGTTATTACTTATTGTAAACCACATATTATAATGTAATCACAATTTCATCCCGATATTATTTTATCTATTCTAATTTATTGTATTCTTCACAAAATTCTCAAATTCCTCGTATTAATCCTCCTACAATGTTTAGCTTCTTCTCTTAATTTACTAATCAAGCTCCTTATGCAATGAAAATAAAAAATTTACAATACAATATCAGATTGATTTCACTTTAAATGCACTTCACTGACATTATAATTTGATGCTATACAAACAAAATTGTTACATGATCCTGGACTAACTATGCTTAATTGACCTCTTTCCAGTTCTCTGTTATTGATCTGACAAAAATCAAACAGTTTCTAATAGAAACTTTTGATGCATTTTAAAGAATTTACATAACACATCCGAATTACTTTTTATATGATTAAATGATTCTTAAGAGCAAAAGAAAGAAAAAAGAGTAAAACCGAAACAGTAAAGATCTTTTAAAGAAAGCATATTAGACCAAAAGTTCCAAGACAGTAACTACGAAAAAGGGGTCACTTGAACTGACCTTACATTCAGCAGTTAAACTTACATTTCTCCTAACAGAAAATTTTACAACTCAACAAAATAATGTGGTAAGTTTTCCTGAGGGCCGGAAATTAAACTAACAAATAATGATCTGATGAACTATTGAAATGAAAATGTTATTTTAGGGAGAACCAAAAACCAGCAATGTGGAAACCTAGTCGACAAGAATGACGTGATATTTAAATGGTGTAAATATGCAAAGAGAAGATAATTGAGGATTATAAGTTGGAACCAACATCATGAAGAAACTTAATCAAATCTGGTAAGACTCCATATGAAAATGTTGAGTTATCTCTGTTAGCAGCTCCTTGTATTGAAGATGATCGACCATTTAGTGTTAGAACAGTGTATCAAGCAGTTTCTGGGAAGAAAGTGTCGCCACAGATTTAAACTGTTATAAAGCAAAATCATCAGAAAGCCTGTAGAAAAACCCTAATTTCATTTTTATGCATATCTCTTGTGAATTTTTTCAAAAGGTTTGATATCAAGAACTTAGGGGATCAAAAAGTTTTTTTGTATTCAAGCAAAAGATTGAAGAGAAACTATAGATGAGTGAAAAGATGACATTTTATTGCACCTTTATGACACTAATCATTACCTTCAATTGCCTATATTTCATGCGTACAGCATTAAGAGGACAGCCATTGACGTTCAATTGTAAATCCTGTAAGGCCAGAACTGAGGTTTTCAGTTCGGATGCCTTATAGGTTGTGTAATGTTCAAGAGTAGGATTCTGCAGGAGGAGATAGGAAACAAATTAAATCACTTCAGCATTGACAACTATAAGTTTGCATTAAATCACATGATCTGAATGGAAGGGCACACAAACCCAAGGATGGCTTGATTGGTCCAATGTCCATCTGGCTACAAATACAGCTGATGCAGCAATAATAGAAGGAAGGAATTTCAAGAATTGATAGTCAATTAGTGCCAGTTCTGCTAGATAATTTGCCAAGTATTCCAGCTCAAGACTAGGGATCTGCAGATTGCAGTTAAATGTTAAATTTTAATCATTTAGTGATAAAAAAAAGCATGAGTGCAGTACCATGTAAATTAAGGCTGAAAGACTAAAACTAAATTACCTTATAAGAGGCCTGTGCGGCTCGTAGAAATCTCCTGAAACCCAAAAATTCATGTAAAAGAATAAGATTTAGAAATATCGAACAAAAGGAGCTCCCTATATTGCATATCAATACATATGATGAGAGTATTAAAATACCTGAGAAATTTTTTTGGGGTGGGGGCACATACTTGAAAGCCAAAATATCTCAGTACTTCAGTCTCCATCTTTGAAACCTGCCCCACTTAATTTAATCAATATCGTTATAGGAGCTGTAGCAGAGAGGAGAAAGAATCTAGAAAAACATCACATGATTTTGAAGGCTCATATTCTTGTGTGCTCTGAGGGCACACATGACATATAGTTCAGCCAGACAAGCCCCACCATTGCCAAGTAATTTATGAATGTTTTGCTGAGTTCATGAAATGTCTTCTGATACTTTCTCATTGACCAAATATGAAGAAATATAGTGAGGAAATAGAAACAGAACATAGAGAACCTACAGTTCAGTTTACTACGAAATGCATATATGTCTTAATCATTTATTTCCAGGAGCATTTAAATAATAATAGGAACATCAATTGCATACCTCCTCTCTCGTGTAAGTGTTGTCTGTGATGAAACAAAATTCTTCAACACGAGGTGCACAAATTTCTTCATACTTCCTTCAAGTTAGACGAAAACACAACCATTATATCAAACCAAGCAGACCCAAGGGTTATTATGTCATAAACAAACACATTTTTGATAAGCTTAACTATCCCAAATTGGTGAACAAAAGAAGGTAACCTTCCGGAACAAATTTTTCATTCACTTGGATGGGGGCACTGGAGAACAAAATTGGAGATTTTGTCACAGTTTAACTATACATAGCACATTCAAAGGAGAAGATTATAAATTCTTGAAACATTTCTTACAGATAGCTTTTTCAGCATAAAACATGAGACCACTGATTATCTGCTAACAAGAACAAAAATTGACTCATTGACCCAGTGTACCAATGAAGGACCAATTGGTTCAGAACAAAGTGTCTGACTTAATCCTCCTTTCAGCTTTCCTACTATGTTCAAAGATCTTTTAATCTTTAGTTATCTATACCAGATATCAAAATAGATGTCGTAAAATTCTAGTTGATCTAAACAAAGTTGCTGACAATTCCTTTTTTTTTTTTTGGAGAAACCAAATCCATGAATTAAATCATGGAAATCAGATCCTAGATTCTAGGAATTGGTAACTGGCTCTTCCCAGAATATATGCATGTGTATGTCAGTGCGTGTGTGGTGACTGGCCCTTTCCTCTAAATGCATTTTGTGAAAGCAATGAAATTATCCAAACAATTTCTCTCATAGTTTTGAGTAACTAATTGTAAGATATCAAAGGGTTCTCTTGAATATGCACTAAACTGCCACAAATGTAAGCCCATAAGGGCAGGAAATTTGGGAAGTAGCTCCTTCATCCAGTAGTTCATTCTTGACGGCCCATAGCCATATACTAGACCTGGATCCATAACCACTTGGTATTTCTCTTGTTCATTTTAAGCTAGAGTTTTTTACAATCCTTAGCCCCATAACTCGAAATAGAAATTCATCATTCTAGAGTGAAAATTTATTCAATTGTGAATCAAATATGAAAATTATAGTTCCATTTTATTTATCAAGTAATTATGATCTAGAAAGAGCAGGAATAGAATGAATTGAACAAAATGGACTATAAATAAAAAGGAACCATGCAGTGAAGTCAGCTGTGCTAGGAGCTTACGAGGCAATCAGCATGCACGTAATGCCAAGCAGTTGGAGTCTTCTCCTTTCAATATAATTTTGTGAGAGAAAGCAGTCAACTAGATGCACTGTGAGATAGAGAGTATCTACCACCAACTGATACTCCTCTGATACCTAAATCAAGATTGAAATATGATGATAATTTGTACTGGTCTTCACATAAAATAATTATAACCATAAATTATTTTGTACTACCAAGTGCATCTCTCTTCAGATGATTCAACGCTAAAAACAATTACAATTCAGATAAATAAAAAGTTTCACAACATAAACAATGTAACATAGCCAAAAAATAATCTTTAAAATAATAGAGAAACAGGTCCAAACTATTAACAATCTTTTATCCAACACCATTTACTTAATATAAACATAAATCCTAATAATTTCAAAATACAACAACAGAAGCAACAGTTAGTAAAAAGTCAAAACTGCATGTCTAAATGACAGTTCTAAGGCAAGGACAAAGCATTGTGCATTCTCATGAAGAAAGTGTCAACATTTATTATTTAAAGAAAACATGTAAAGCAAATGATTATGGAATAAAATAGTTGCATCATCATGGCAAAACATTGGGTGATATAAAATTCAGATAATAAAATAATTTCTCCACTAAAAATTTAAATAATAAATGATTTCTCAAAAATACTGTAGTGATCAAGCTTGAGAAACCTGAGCAATTATCAATAACTTTAAAATCCATAACCAAGTCCATGTTTATAAATTAAAGAACTTAAGGATAATAAAGCTAAATTAACCTCCACAAGCCAATCAACCAAAATCCCTCTCATGCTTTGAGTAATATCCCGCTGTATTGTTTCCATAAAATTAGTGCAAGGCCTGTTGGAAAGCTGTAGAAACAAGAGGTATAAATCAAAAGTTAAATCAAGTACTTAGGGGAAGAAGCCAATGCAAAAAATATACTCTCTAATTCACCATCAGAACTCCTAAGGAAGCAAGAACTGATGATAAAAATACACATGTTGGAGTAGTGAGTTAATTTATAAGAAGAGGAAACTAGAAACCCAAATTGCATGTCATAAACTATTTTGTGGGCCGTTCTTATCGCAGAAAAGACAAATAAAGAGCTGATATAGTTTAGATTTGTCCTATTTTGGAAACCTATCTGTTAGTTAGAAAAGTTTATCTCTTATTTACGAATTAATTTTTATTATATGGTTAAGACTTATCATATTCTAGAAACATATATCTTATTTAGGAAAATTTATCTCTTATTTAGGAATTTAATTTTTATTTGGAGACTTATCTCCTAATTAGGAATCTTCTTTATTTTTACTATGAGAAACCTAAATAATAAAGGTTTCCTATAATGTAATGCATCTAATCCTATTTAAAGGGTTCTAGAATTAATAAAGAGGTAAGCAAAATTATAATTACAATATAGAGATCGGAGTTCTCTCTAATGAGATCCAAGGTGCCAATTCTTTTTGACGAGTTTGGAAATAATTTACAATAGGTCGCTCTATGAGTCATAACAAGGGAAAGAAGCAAAATCCAAAATTAGATTATCCGGTGAACTGACCGGTAACAGGTATCAGAGGCTAACATTATGGGCGACTTTGCGACAAAAGAAGATCCACGATTGATGCTCCAGAAAGCCTTGGCCGTAAACGAACCATGGAGCGCAAAGATTGAAAGGCAATTGGGCAGTCAATTGCAAGAATTATCCTCACAATTCAAAGAAATATTAGTCAACTTAAATCGTGACAAACGAATAGAGGCAGAAGGCACTGCAAGCAGCAACCACATACGGGAACAGCCAACTCAAGCACTTCAAGCCAGTAGCCAGACACATAGTCCAAATAATCTAACAGGTAACTGGGTCTTTCCACGCAACACTAAGTTAGATTTTCCAACGTTTTACAGCTTTGAAAATCCCCTAATCTGGTTACATCAGTGTGAGAATTTTTTTACCAATCAACACATGCCGGAATGGGATAAGGTGGGATTGGCTGCCTTCCATATGCTTGGAGAGGCACAACTAGGATATCACCAATTAGAATCTGAACAACCTACGATCAACTAGACTGAATTAAAAGATTATTGTTCTCTGAGGTTCTGTCTGCCAGTAGGTAATAACTCGTTGGGAGAATTGATAAACTTGAAACAGACGGAGTCGATAGAGAATTATTAGAAACAATTTCAAGAAAAACTGGCAAGAGCAAATAGATTCGTACGGGTTGATCAGCATGTAAGTTTGTTCATTGCAGGACAAGCAGATTCTATTCGGTTAGATGTAGAGCTCCACACTCTTTCTGATTTAGCTCATACCATGAATTTAGCAAGAGCTTTTGAATCCAAGCAGCGCCGAAGAAGGAATCATGGTCAACCAATAGGCCTAACACCCTCTCTAAGACGCTTTCCTCAGTAATCTCATCACCTAAAGGAAAAACCACTACAGTTAGTGGATGAGCAACAAAAGTCAAGTATCGGAACACTCCATTTATTAAAAAATTATTAAGAGCAGAGATCACAAAATGAACAACAAAAGACATGTGCTACAACTGCGATGAAACATACATCGCAGGTCACCAATGTAAGAAGTTTTTCTAGCTTGAGTTGGCAGACTCAAATGAAGTAGAGCCGGCAGCCAGTGTCGAAGGAGAACCGAAAATCTCTCTACACACAGTCACGAGTCAAAAAGGGGCACGCACCATTGTGTGAGGGTTGTCTTGCACAATTATCATTTACGGGATCTGGCAGATTCAAGGAGTACACACAATTTTATCAATTTAGCAGCTACAAGAAGTCTCGAAATCAAAGTTCAACCCAACACAGAAACCAGCATCTCAGTGGCTAATGGGGAAACTGCCCACAACACAAGAATTTGCAATGCAGTAACCTTTTCAATTGATAATCATGAACTTAATGCTGATTTTTTGGTTATTCCTTTGGTTGGGTTTAATATAGTGTTAGGAATAATATGGTTACAAACTCTGATACCCATCCTTTAGGACTTTGTGTCATTAACGATGAGTTTCAAGTTCTGTAGAATTAATATCATGTTGCAAGGATTACAATCCCACCATGGTTGACAACTTAACCATATTATTGGACCCTATCCTCATAAGGAGGAATTAGAGCAGCTCTTATCCGAGTTTAATGACTTGTTCCAGTAACCATCCGGCCTTCCACCTCTCAAAAACTGTGACCAATGAATTTGTCTACAACCCGGAGCAGGACAAGCGGTATTAGACCTTATCGATACCCACATTTGCAGAAAAACAAAATTGAAAGATAGTGTGTTGAGATGCTTCAACAGGGATCATCATACCCAGCAAGTCTCCATTCTCCTCACCAATTGGTTAAGAAGCATGATGGGACTTGGCGGTTTTATGTGGACTCCCGCGAGCTCAATGTTAAAACGATTAAGGACAAATTTCCTATTCCAATAGTAGATGAGCTATTCGATAAGTTGCATGAGTCCAAGTACTTCACTAAACTGGATTTGAAATCTATATACCATCAAGTAAGGATGCATGACTCGACAATTGAAATGACAGCCTTTCGGACACATCACAGGCACTTCAAGTTCTTGGTTATGTCTTTTAGCTTGTCCAATGCACCTTCTACATTCCAATCTCTTATGAATGAATTATTTTGTCCTCATTTTCGCAAATTTATACTGGTTTTCTTTGAGGATATCGTACTGTACAGCAATTCTTGGGAAAGTCACTTGCTACAATTGCGTTTCGTTTTTGAATTATTGTGTGCTAACCATTGATACTTGAATAAGTCTAAGTGTGCCTTTGAGGAGACCCAAATTGCTTATCTTAGACATATTATTTCTACTATAGGTGTGACGGTAGACCCTGCAAAAATTCAAGTTATATCCGAATGGCCAAAACCTCACTCAGTGATTGCTTTACGAGGATTCTTAAAATTGGTCAATTATTACCGCAAGTTCATTAAGGAGTTTGGACAATTGGCGGCACCATTGACTAGTATGTTACGACAAAATTCTTTCTTTCAGGAAGAAACAGTTGAACTTTCCTTTGATAAATTAAAGCAAGCATTAGCTATTGTTTCGGTCCTACAACTTTCTGACTTTGAGCAGCTGTTCGTGGTAGAATGTGATGAGTCAAGATGCAGTATAAGGGCTGTTCTACAACAAAACAACTACCCAATTACATTTTTTAGTCGCCAGTTGGCTGAACAATATCACAAAATAGCTACTTATGAACGAGAATTGATCAGGTTGGCCAAGACAATACAACATTGGCACTCGTATTTGTGGAAAAGAGTCTTCCTTATTCGCATTGATCATTACAATTTAAAGTTTTTATTAGAACAACGGATCACTACTTCTCCTCAACAACAATGGATTAACAAACTTTTGGGATTTAATTTCACTCTCGAATACTGGTCTGATTATTTAAACTGGGTTGTGGATGCTCTGTCTGATATGACAACAAGTAAACAATGTGTAATGCCATCAGCAACCCTCAATTTTCGCTTCTAAATGTCATCCACAAGGAAGTCACTACTGATTCTTTCTTACAAAAACTATACTCACAAGTTGTGCAAGGAGAAAAAGAATCTACTTGAGCTGTATAGAAAGAGTTGATTCTCTACAAACAACGTATCTATTTGTTGCCCACTTCTCCATTAATTGCTTCTATTTTGTATAGTTATAATGATAGTGCACATGAAGGATCCCAAATGACTCTACATCGCATCAAAGTTGATGATGAGGTCCACTATTGTCAACTATGTGTCTTCTTTCCCGATTTGTCAGCACCACAAATCCGAAAATTTGAGTTCAGCTGGGTTACTTCAACTTTTGGCCCTTCCTATTCAAATTTGGGCAGATATTGCGACTCTCTCTATCTCTCTCTCTCTCTCTCTTTCTCTCTCTGTGTTCGAACCAACAACCTGCGGCCCCAGCTGGCCTCAGGAGATATGCCTTCCCTGAGCGGCTGCAAGTTTCTACCCGTGGAGAATAAGTTTTTCTACTTGATTAGCGAGGGAAGGTTGATGGATGGTATGAGCATATGTGAGAACGGTCAAGGTTTCTACACGTCGATTTCGCTAGCAAGAGCTGAGGTAGATTGGTTGCTCGGAGCAATGGAGGAGTTTCACTAGTACAATATCAAGTTACCATGGGCAAGGCAGTTTTCAGGAAAAAATAGAATTCTTTGGATATCTTTTGGGAAAACCATGAGAGGTTTGTACTTAGTAATCTCTGAAGTAATGGAAAAAAAAAGGCAAAATGTATATTTATACCGAAAGGGTATCAGGGAAGAGGATGGTGGTTGTTCATGGTTGCCGCTTTCAATCTGGCAGAAGGAAGGTCGTGAACCCTGACATCAGGAGTGAAGGGGAATGAAGGAGGTGAGTGGTCCAAGAGCGATCCAAGGTCATGCGAGCCCATGGGGGGCTTCTTTCAACTGCCCACACTATGCATCTGCAATACATTTTACTGTGGGGGCTGGTGGAGTTACTAGCTATGCGAAGTGCTATGCCCAAATGGGATCAATGTTTCTCTAGTAGGGCAAACAGAGGATCGGACCCAACCCGAGTCCAGGAATAAATGAGCCCAATATGTTGGGGGGGGGAAGGGGGAGAGATATATCAGTTTAGACCTGGGGGAGTTGCCCACAATATGTATAAGCCCAGAAGAACAAGACGTCTTATGCAGGCTGAAAAGAGTAAATTGATTGTGGACTTGGGCACTGAAGAATCGCAACCCCGGGAGACAAACCCAATTAAAAAGCCTATTTGGAGGCCTGTGGGAAGCATTCCCATTAAGGGAGAGTGTTCGGGTGTCGAAAAGGAACGTACAAGCCCTAATTTCGAAAGCATGGTTTCTTCAATGGACAGAGATGTTAGGGGGACAAGGGAAGACAGTCATTTTCAGGTGGATGAGGGTTATCATCTGAATAATCTGTTCTCTGAAGAAACTGAGAAGAGGAGGGGGGTATGTTGGGCTGTAGAAAAGAACGGGGTCATGAAGGAGCAGATGGAATTTGTATCTAAATGGGAATTCAAGGTGGTGGAAGACGAATAGTCATCATCGAGGAGGAAGCCCAAGCTTTGGCTTTGATAGAGGAAAACTGTGAGGATAGGAGATGGTTATCTACAATTGGCGAGGAAACTGAGGTTGACAGTGTTGAGGGTAACTCTGTATGGATCCTTCAGAACATTCAAAAGTTTAGCAGAATGATGGGCGTAACCATGGAAGGGATGGAGGAACAAGTATGTATGTTTTTCACTGAAATTTACAAAAGACTTATGGTTAAGAGGAAAAGAATCAAAAAGGAAGGTAAGGGTAGAAAAAAAAGTGGAGACGGGACACCAAGAGTACTCAAACGTCTCGAGTGCTCTGTCAACTACGAAGGCAGGAGGAAGGGAAAGGGAAGAGAGGAGGAAGGGTAAGGGAAAAGAGGAGGAAGGGATAAAATCTAGTTAATAATGATTAATAAAGACATCTCATAGAATGTTAGATGGATTAATGAGAATAAGAAGAGGAATGTTATTAAAGGTTGTTTGGGGAGATGGAAGGCGGAGGTGGTCTGTTTGCAGGAAATGAAGCTTGATTCTTTTGATAGTATCACTATTAAGAGCCTCTAGAAATTGAGGAATGTGGGCTTCCATTCTATCCCCTCCTCCGATCCTGGGGTGAGATCTTAGTGATGTGAAATAATGATTCATTACAATGTTTGGATGTGATTCAGGAAGATGTTTCCATTTCTTGCACTTTTAAATGCGGGAGAAGCGGGGATGTATGGATGTTTACGGGTGTTTATTGTAGAGGTAACAAGGTGAAAAGGAAGCTATTGTGGAAGGAATTGGAGGTTTGCAAATGGAAGTGGAGAGGTATGGATTGTTGGGAGTGATTTCAACATGGTGTTGAGGAGGGAGGAAAGGACCGGTGTGTCTTTTGTGGAATCGGTGGCGGGGGAATTCAGAGAGAAGTTGGAGGAGCTTGAACTGATCGACCTCCCACTAACTGGTAGCCTTTGGACATGGACCAACCAGAGAGTCAACCCGTCTTGTTCTCGGATTGACAGGTTCCTTCTTTCTTCTGATCTTCTTATTTAGCTTGCAGGTTTGACCCAAAAAATGCTCCAACGGCCAATCTCGGATCACTTTCCAATTTTTCTTGTGTCCGACGGCATTCAATGGGGCCCTATTCCATTCCACTTGGACAACTGATGGCTATAGGATGACCAATCCCGATAGTTAGTTGAAGACAGTTGGAGTAAGTTCATGGTGGAAGAGACAGCCAATTATAAGGTGGCTCGCAAACTGAAGTTAATGAAAAACGTTATCAAAAAATGGACGAAAGAGGTGATTTCAAAGGAAGGTACAGAGGCGAATATGTTACATTTTGAATCAGAGAAGTTGGACCACAAGGAAGAAACGGAGGTCTGCAATTGGATGAGATCAACCGCAGGGATGAAATAAAATTATTGTTGGCCCGAAAAGCAAAAATGGAGGAACTTGCATGGAAGCAGAAGATTAGGGAAAAATAGATGAAAGAAGGGGACAAAAATACTAAATATTTTCATACCTTGGCAAGTCAACATAGAAGATGCAATTTTGTGGAGGAGATGTGGGTGGATGGGGTCAAACATAAATGTAATAAAAACATAGAGAAGCTGTCCGAGAGTATTTTATGAAGCTATACAAAGAAGAAATTGTTGTAAGACCTCAATTGGATGTATTGAATTTCAAGAAAATAAGGAAAAGCAGCAGGAAGATGTTAGAAGCCAGGTTTTCTGAGAATGAGATAATCTCTGCACTGATGTCTTGTGATGGGGATAAGGCCCCAGGGACAGACGGATTCAACATGAATTTCATTAAAATCTTCTAGTATGTTATTAAAAAGGATGTTATGGATGTCTTTCATGAGTTTCACTCCAAGGGTAAATTCATTAGAGTTCTAAATTCTAATTTTTTTGTATTAATTGCGAAGAAGAGAGGGGGGGATAATATTAGAGATTTCAGGCCTATCAGTTTGGTGGGCTACATCTATAAACTCATTGCGAAGGTGTTAGCGATTAAACTATCCAAAATTTTGGAGAAAGTCATTGGGGAGTGTCAACATGCTTTTGTTGCTGGTAGGCAAATTCAAGATGCTACTTTGGTCGCTAATGAGGTTGTTGATGATCTCATCATGAATAGTAGAGATGGTTTAATCTGTAAGTTGGACATGAAGAAGGCGTATGACCATGTTTGCTGGAACTTTGTGGATTATTTGCTGAGTAGAATGGGTTTTGGGGATAAATGGATGGGTTGGATGAAGACTTGTATGAGGACCACATCGTTTGTTATCTTTGTTAATGGTGGGCCTTCAAGATTCTTCACAGGTTCTTGGGGGCTGAGGCAAGGAGATCCACCGTCACCATTATTATTCATCATTGTCATGGAAGCGTTGAATGGTATGATTGAACGAGCAAAACAATGCCAGCTTCTCAAGGGTGTGGAGATTGGCAGGGGTGAGCAGATGGAAATTTCTCATTTATTTTTCGCGGATGACACCTTACTGTTTTGTAAACCCGATAAGCAATTTCTTCTCCATTTGAAGTGTATTCTTCTCTGTTTTCAAGGCGTTTCAAGACTAAACATCAACCTTGATAAAACTGAACTTGTCAAATTGGGGGGAAAGGGTGATGATTGCGATCTTGCTAAAGTGTTGGGCTGTAAGGCAATAAATCTTCCTATTAAATATCTTGGAGTTCCTCTTGGCGCTAAATATAAGGAAAAAAAAAACTTAAAAACTGATAATTGACATGTTTAAGTGTAGACTTGCGGAATGGAAAAAAATTTCTTGTCTAAAAGGGGTAGATTCACGCTTATAAAGAGTACATTCGCAAATCTACCAGTCTATTATCCCTCAGCGTTGACCATTCCGTCAAGTGTTGCTAAAAGATTGGAGACCATCTAATGTCGTTTCCTATGGGGTGATAGTAAGGATAGAAAAAAGTTTCATCTTGTCAAATAGGATGATGTAATGTCGTTTCCTACTTATGATGTGGCTTGAGCATTCGATCAGTGGTTGAATTTAATAAAACCTTACAAGGCAAATGGTTGTGGAGATTTTTGAGAGAGGAGGGTTGGAAGAAAGTGATTTTGGCTAGGTGGTAGTCCTGTGCACTTATGGGTCTAGGGAGAGTGGATAGAAAAGGGCACGGCTTAGGTTTGTGGAGGAAATCAAGATGGGTTGGTCTGTTTTTGCAAAGAACCTGTGCTGGAAAGTGGGAAGAGGTAATGAAACCAAATTTTGGCATGATCAGTGATTGGAGCGAGGGTGTCTTAAAGTCCATTTTTCCAGAATCTATGCAATTGCACAATCCAAAAATATGTTGGTGGAAGAGGCTTGTGAGCGTAATTATGACAGATGCATCTGATCCATTAATGTATGCAGAAATCTAAATGACTGGGAAGTGGAGGAGTATCTTAACTTGTTGAAGAACATATCTAACTTTCAACCCTGCAATGATCCGGATCAGGTGCTGTGGAAGGGGTGCAACAATGGTGAGTTTTCGATGAGCTCTTACTACATCAAGTTGATGGATCACACAAAGTGTAGTTCTTCCAGATGTCCCAACAATTTAATCTGGAAAAACTCTGTGCCCCCGAGGATGGTTTTCTTTGCTTGGGAGGCATGCAGGGAGAGTATTTTAAGTTTGGACAAACTGAAGGTTAGGGGATGTATTTTGGTGAATGGTTGTTTTATGTGCTTGGAAAATGAGGAAGATTGTCGTCACCTTCTACTTAGGTGCCTTACTGCCTATAAACTCTGGTGCTTGGTGTATGGCTTGGTAGGAATTTGTTGGGTACAAGATGATTCGATTGAGGAGGAATTTGGGCCTCGGGTGGGGCAGAGCTGAAAGCTGAAATTGCGAGACTCATCCCTTTGTCTGTTTTTTGGGTTAGGTTATTTGGAAAGAAAGAAATTCAAAAGCGTTTGAAGGGATTGTGAATAATATTAATAAACTTAGAGAGAAATGGTTTAAATACTTTGGTTGTCTTATATTGGGACATGATGTCATTAAGGTTAAAGATTTTGGGAATGTCATTGACTCACTAACAAATCTGTAAATTTTTTGTAAAGGGGCAATAGCCCTCTTCTTTGGTACCTTACTAATACAAATTTATACTTTTTCTTTTAAAAAAAAAATTAACAGATTACCAAAGATCTGAGAAAAATCGATTCTTTTTGTTGTTGTAGACAGATTCTCAAAACATACACATTTTACTTCATTGGCTCACCCGTACACTGCAGCAAGAGTTGCCCAAATTTTCTATGAATAGATTGTCAGTCTTCATGGCATTCTAGAATTTTTGGAGGGAACTCTTCCGTTTAATGGTACAAAACTTGTTTAATTCTTCAGCTTATCACCCACAAACGGACATCAAACTGAGCTGGTAATCATACAATTGAAATGTATCTTTGTTGCTTCGTGGGGACAAACCTAAGAGTTGGATTCAGTGGCTTCGATGCAATGAATACTGCTATAATACATCATTTCATACTGCACTCCAGAGTACGTCCTTCAAAGTGGTGTATGAGCGCGAACCGCCACGTCTCCTTTCATACACACCTGGGTCCTCTCAGGTTGATTCGGTAGACGAAGTCTTACTTACCTGGGATCAAGTATTGACCGAGATCCAAGCTAAATTGCAGCAGGCACAAAATTGTATGAAGGAATTCTATGACAAGGGGCATTGAGATGTCACATATGGGGTAGGGGATCTTGTGTGGCTCCGTCTGCAACCATATTGCCAACACTCTGTCTTATCAGCACCCCACCATAATTGTTTCCAAAGTTTTACGACACATTTTCCATTCTACAACGTGTGGGCACTGTTGCATACAAGCTTCGACTAGCAGCTGAGTCTGAATTTCATAATGTCTTCCATGTTTCCCTTCTCAAACCTTTTAAAGGGAAACCTTCAGCCTCAATTCCCTCGCTACCTCTAATGGAAGATAGTCATGTTATTCTCACTCCAACTTTAGTTTTGCACACCCGACTTAATAAAGGCACCTAGGAACTTTTAGTGCACTGTAACGGAACGGATGCAGTTGACGCTACTTGGAAAACCCATGAACATTTCCAAACTGCTTATCCAGACTTTGAGTTTGAGGACAAACTTTTTCTTCAGAGAGAGGGTGATGTTATATACTATTTTGTGGGTCATTCTTATTGCAGAAAAGACAAATAAAGAAATGATATGGTTTAGCTTTATCCTATTTTGGAAACCTATCTATTAGTTTGAAAAGTTTCTCTTATTTAGGAATTAATTTTTATTATATAGTTTATCCTATTTTAAAAATATATCTTTTATTTAAGAAAATTTATCTCTTATTTAAGAATTTAATTTTTATTTTGGAGACTTATCTCCTAATTAGAAATCTCTTTTTTTTTGTTATGAGAAACTTAAATAATAAAGGTTTGCTATAATGTAATGAATGTAATCTTATTTAAAGGGATATAGACTTAATAAAGAGGTAAGTAGAATTATAATTATAATATAGAAATTGGAACTCTCTCTAACGAGGTCCAAAGTGCCAAGCTCCCTTTGATGAGTTTGGAAATAATTCATAATAAGTCACTCAAGGAATCATAATAAGGGAAAGAAGCAAGATCCAGAATTAGATTATCTGGTAAACCACCTGGCGATAAGATCCTGGTCTCAAGAACTTAACATTGGATAGACTTCATGTAGATAGAGATTTTTTCGTCTCTTTTTCTTTTGCAAGTATACTCCTAAGCTATCAACCAAAAATTAAAAAGTCTCATGGTATACACTGTCCAAAATAAAATTGAAAGTCCAAGGGTTTGAAAACAAAAATACACCAGGAAAGTTGATAAAAAAAGTTACTCTTTTTATCAACATGTCAATGATATGCTAACTACTTTTAGGCTTATGTAAAGTTCATCTCATAATACGTTAAGTTAATTCCTAGAGTCTTCGAAAAGGTTACATTGGCGTTATGGACAATTAGTCAATGTCCCTTATGCAGAGAGTTCACCTAGGTGGTAGACTACTCATGTGTGAATAATAAAGAATCTATTTAACATGAGCCGATAATTGCATCATCCATCAAAGGAAAAATATTCAAGGGGAATTTTCAAGTCCTAATATGAGTAGAATTAGTGCCACTTACAAATATCTAAATAATCTCTTAAAATTCAAATTATTAATGAAGAACAAAAATATTCAAGAAAAAAAATATTTGCCATGCTTCCTGGTCAAACAGACTTCTAAGTCCAGCAATCTGAATTTTTCAATCCCTCAGAGTCAATTTCCCATATTACTCTCTCTCTCTTATCGTGATCACATTTGTTACAAATGAGATATAATACTTTAATATAATGACACAAAACACTAAATAAAGATACCTGACTTTTTTTTGGTTATCAAAATACAAAGTACAAATGGTGATAGGGATATGTGAAAATATCCTGAAGTACATACCTCTGCAGTACGTAAATTGTTGTATATATCTGGGGCATAGACACTACATAATTGAGGATCCTTCAGATCTAAATCAATGTCAATGTACTCCAGATCAGTTGATTTGGTTAAACTCCCAGAAAAGGTAGTTTTATAAGCTGCAATCATTTGAAAGCAAAAAAAAACATTATGCTTTGCTGCATAAAACGGTGTAGAAAAATGGGAAAAAAAAACCTTGAATCATTAATTTTAAGAGAAGGTCATCATTCAGAATTGTTTTACATCCTATATGACAGCATAAACACTTATTTCTCCAGCTTAGAACCATTAACATGAAGAAATCAGACATAGTGCCATATTCTACTAAGAAACCATAAGTCAAAATCCCCACTAGACCAGCCCATTCAGCAAGACTTGTATTCTGATTGCACGTGCAAAGTGCTAGCAGTAAGTATCTAAATAATCTGGTAAAACAGAAAGATCAATGAGATTTCTGGATTGTCAATATCAGAATAGTTTTTATGTCATGCAAGTTAGCTTTGTATGATTTTTGTTTTTAGATCAATTGAACCAGTAGCCTGTGAAAAAAACAGTTAGATTACGACTTATTCTAAAATCTTAAACTGATAAAACAAGGACTCAACTTTATGACTTATCTCTTAACATGTAGTTTAGTACGGAACTCCACTGGACTGAAAACACAAACAAAACTATGATACATGCGAAATAACTCTTTTAGGCAACTGATTATCCAAAAACTTAATCTAGTAGAAAATGACCCAACCTTTTTTCATATTCCAAAGTCAAACGACTTTTTCCACGGCAAGATGCTAGAACTTCTACTTTGCATCTTTAGTATGAGGTAATTAAGAAACAAATCCAGAAATCTACATTTTCTCTTGTAATGGAAGCTTTGAGCTATCAGTATTTCGTGATACAGTTGGTATATGAGCCTTGTATGCTTAACTTCTTATATTTCACAATTATCTGCATGAATCTGGTTGCCTTGCAACTATTAAGAAAAAAATTGCCAAAATTTCATGACAATCTATTGGAATAAACAACTTGACCTTTGATTTGATACTGAAAACAACCTCAAATTAAGATAGATCTCAATGAGAAACTAATAACTTGTAATAAATTCTTAAAAACTCCTACATATCATAGTAAGAAAAATTATATGCTCTCTCTCTCAATGAAAATACAAAGACATAATTTAGGGTTATTCTGGCGAGATATATTTTATTTATTCAGTCTTTTACAACTTGTAAATTCTAAAGGTTGTCATGTCAGGAACCAAGGGAATTGACATAGAAGGCAAACCTTTTCTCAATGAGCTTTGTGGTCTTGAAGGTAATTCAGAATTCTGATTTCCTACACAATCATCAGCTCGGCCACAGTGCTTCGTGGCACCTGTAGGAAGTTGTGGATTTTCTTTTACACGAGCTGAAGAGACAGTCTTTTCATCAGGTTCTTTTTTCACTGTCTCTTGAATGATCTTCACTTTTGAAGTTGTATCAAGCTGTGGGAATTCAACAGTAACAGAAGGGTCCACTTCAGACTCATTGACCCGCCCTTTCTTAGGCCACTTGCTGTTCTTAGTCTAGCAATGAGCAAAATCAAGAGAAACAAAAAATTATAACTTAAAGCCGAAAGGAGCTGACAAGTTTTAGCATTGTCCTTTGTTCAATGCTAATTTTATCCTCTGTTTAGTGATATCCAATTTAACCCAGATTTTCATTTTAAAAGTACACTTTTTCGCTTGTTATAAAGTACATGATAATAGTTTGAAATATTCCCAGTATTTCTGCAAAAAGCATTTGCTGCTAAATAATGCCATGGTTCTTTAGAGCAAAGATAATCAAAAGAGTCCACCAAACTAGATTTTTTTCCAAAATCCTGGACAAGAAATGGACCTCAATTTTAGCTGCATTGAAGCAATTTTTATAGGAAGTTTCACACAAAACATTTGTGACATCCTGAAGAACAGCTCTTTTCTTTTGCTGAAGGCATGGGTTAGATTTTGCGTTAGCTTTGCTTTCATCCAAGGCTGCTTTTCCTGTATTTCGCCGCATTTTTGGAGCTTGTTGTGAAAGTGCTTTTAAAGGGACTTTCTGTCCAGATGCGCGCAAAGCAGAAGCTCTAGCACGTGTGATACAACCATTGAGACCGCCAACTTTGGCAGAAACAAGATTTTCTTTTCTCATATTAATAAGCCCTGGAGAAAAGCAAAACAAAGCATGAAACTTTAACTAAACAACTTATGCCTGCTGCAAAATTATCAAATCAAGCAATTGAATTTAAGAACAAGTAGTACGAGCAAAAACCTCGTTGGTACACACAACACACTATGTATAAAGAAAGATGGGAATGGAAACAAGAAGTTTTATCAATCCTGTTAATAATGAAATCTACAGAGAGCCTACATACAATGAACTGTAATAATCATCTTGAGAACAAAATCCTAGCGATGATATAATTAAATAGTTTTACAACACTCATGAAACGCTTTCAAATGCCTATACCATATTTGCTTTGGTTATCAGGCAACTCATGCATCATACTGATTCAGTATAAGTGAAGAGAAAAAAGAATATATGCCAAAGATTAAAGACAAAGAATCATCAAATTTTGCACACTAGGTTGACCTTGGGAAACTGATTGCAGCGTTCCTTCTTCTGATGAAATGTTTGGTTGAAAAGAATTTCAAGGAATAAACAGACCTATAAACAATATAACCTACAAAGATGTTTTACAAATATATATATATATAACAATGATAATTATAAGCTACAAAGACATATAAAAGCTTGAAAATACTCGAATTTAAGAAGATGGAAATGAATGAGAAGAAGCCAAACCCCAAAATCAGAAAAATGGTTGACAAAAGTTAAGCTTCAAGATTTGCCAAAACAATAACTCATCGCCGTCCGGAGAATTAGGCAGTAACTCAAATTCAAATCTAAATGAGATAAATAAAGGAAATAAAATCATGGGTCTTATTTTTCATTCTTATTCAATATTTCCAAAAATAAAATTTCAATAAACTCAAATCTTGACTCAGAGTGGTCATGCTATACTCTGAGTAAGAGTAAGTGCCACAAATAACAAAAAAAATCCTTCAAAAGAATCCATAGCTTAGTTTCTCTTAGCCTCTCCGAATCGTCGCCGCTTCTTCTCATTAACAAACAAGTTATGACTCCATTTAACATACTGACGATCGAAACGTCAAAATTTCGGAACATTATAAGAAAATCAATGAGCCCTAGTCATTCTGCTGCCAGTAAACTAAATGTATCAAAATTCAAGAACATATACATTCTACGTTGATATATATATACATATATATATATGTGCAAATGGTTATGAATGGGACCTGGTTTTCTCATCCTCAAAGCTCCAAAAAGGCTTCCCCAAAAGAGAGAACAGAGCTTAGAGAGAGAGAGAGAGAGAGTGAGTGAGCTGTGAGCGGGATACTGTGGGTTTCAAAACTTGAGAGAAAATAGTAATGGAGAAATGGTAATTTTAATTCGTTTATCAATTTTTAAATTCACAAACCAATTCTAAGAACAACGTAGTAGGAATTTTAAATCGTTGACTGTTGACCGCGAGAGAACTGAAACAGAAAAAAGGAAAATAAAAAGGTTTGGACAGTTCATTAATTTGGTTTGGATCAATCATCATACTTTTAATTTGTTGTAAATTGCTTGGTCGCGCGTGAGTTCAGGATCGACGAGTGCTTTTACCATTTTACCCCTGACAATTCAAGTGCCTCATCGTTGACTTTTTCAAGCCGGACTCTGACTCAAAGGGTTTATTTGGTAATTTCTCAGCGCAGTTTTAATTTGGTAATCGCGGTGAAAGCTGTGATTCCATTAGTCATTTTTTATTAAAAAATATATATTTATTATTAATATTTTGTAATTTATATTAATATATATTTCTAATTCTAAGTAAACGTAAATATAATATTTAAATAAAGTTATTGGATAACAAATTAAGATTTTGAAAGATAAAGAATTATAAAAATTATTTTCAAAAAAAAATATTTAAATTCACTTGCAAAGTAAAGTAAACAATTCTAAGTACCTCTGCTATCCAAATTTTTCGTTAAGCTTTTCGAATTAAGAAAAAAGAGAACATCATATCAAATAATATAAAAATTATTAGTATATATAAAATTATAGTAATTAAATTAAATTAAATATATAAAATATAATGAATAAAAAATATTACTTATTCTTTTGTTTATTTAAAAAAAAAATCACCTGTACATTTAAGTTTACTTAAATTTTTATTCAAATAATTTATAATATAAAAATAAATATTAATTATTTTAATATTAGAGTGTAAAAATAGATCCCTATTTATCATATCCTTATGGAACTTAGAATAAGACTACAAGATAAGAAAATATAATTAAAAATTATTAATAATAAACCAATATTTTGTAAGAATTTATAAATTCGTCACGATGCAAAAAATTAAAAAAAAATAATAATTAAATTCACTCCCGGGCCAGAGTGAGTTCAGATTTGCAGTTATAGGATCGGGTTGAATCCAAGAAGCTAAGCCGGAACCGTCCTTGCCATCCATAGGTTCTGGAGTTATTCGCGTACTGCCACGTGGATAGTGATACGAAGGCGAGGGTAATAATGTAATTTCATTGGATATGAGAAGTGGGTCGTTCTTAACCAACCCATTGTCATCGCTGATGTGTCTTGCTCCTCTAGAAAGGAGGGAGAGAGAGAGAGAGAGAGAGAGAGAATGGCGACTCTGAGTATTCTATCGCCGTGGCGGGCGACCTCTTCACATTATAGTATTAGCAATTACAGTGGCGATAGGAACAACAATTTTAAAATGCATTCTTTGTCTAATCATCACCGTCTTTCTGCTTTCTCTTCTCTCCTTGCAAGAAACAAAACAAGCTCCTTCTCTAAGCTTCCTCAAATGTCAACCTCTTTCTCAAATTCAGGCGAGTCTCTGTTTCCATTTCTGTTTCTGATTCAATTTTGACATATGTATACTTGCATTTCTTTCATAATTGATATCTGTGTGGCTGTGTAAATTTTTTTGTGTAATTTTTAGTTTGTTTGGGAATTATCATCTGTTTGGTTGCGATAAATTATAAAAATATAAGAAAAACAAAGGTAGCGGAAAACTTGACTAACGGATTCTCTTTTGAGTCGGTTTTCACATGAATTTTGGGACAACTTTGGTTGAATTTTTGCTTTGTATCTTACTCGTGCATTATTGTTGAGTAATCTGTTTACCTTTTATTGGTGCTCTAGTCGGTGGCTGTTTATTACTGGTTCCTTTGATTTGGAATGAAAATAACGAGAGTAGAAATGGCACGTTTTGTGATTTTCTGGATATAAAAAATTTGGGAGGCTTTAGTCAATTAAGTCAGATAGTTATCCTTGTCGTGGTTCTGTTAAATGTATACCTATATCTAATCGAGGTATATTGAAGAAAAAAAACATGAAATTAAATAATTCTAAAGTCAGTGAGGAACGGGAATGAGAATGATTGAGGAAGAACGTGATATTACTAAGTCAAACCATCAAGGAAGGTAATGAATCCTTATAATCCTACATCTGAAGGAGATGGAGAGAAAAAAGGCTTGGAGATCATACAGGACCAACTTTTGATGCAACTTGTGGCTTTATAGAACTCTTTCAAGAGTACTACAAGAACGGATTTTAAGTTTTTAAAGCCATGAAGAGCTATTCTTTTAGATATCTTCCAAATATTGTGATTTTTACTCATAAATTTAAACGTTGTTGAAGTGTTTTTGAGTAGTCTCAAACAAATGTTATTGTTCACAGAAACATGTAATTTTCATTTAGAGACATAATTATTGGTCGAAAAATATGGAGCCTCTAGGAATAGTAGACAACATCTAATTTCACAATGCAGCTTGGATTTCCAATTTAAACGCTATGGATATCTTGTGTCAGTTCAATTCCTGTAATTTAGTGTTTTTTTTATTTCTCATAAGACTGTTAGCTTTTAGGCTATCATCTTTAATTTCTAACTTTTTCCATAATTTTTAATTTTTTGGTCTTGAATGTGCATGTATTTGTATTTGGAAAACTTAGATTCATTTGAAATAAACTGAAAACTTTATGTAAAATACCAAAAGGTCAAATCAGTGAATTGTCATAAAAATAAATCATACAGTCTGAATTACAATAAGACCAAACAACAGGACTGAAATTGAACTTCCACCCTAAACAGACATATGCTCTCTGCCCTCATTTCTTCTATACATCACCCATTGTTTTATTTTATTAATTCGTTATAGCCTGCCACAGAACGTTTTTAGAGAGTGGACAATTACCAAAGAGCAATTCTTAGGAAAATCTTCAGATATGCTGTTGAAAATTTTAGTACGACAGACTTATGATTGTGGGAAAATAGGAAAGTGTTTAACATGCCTTCAATTCAATTGACTTCAGTTTATTAATTTCTTCGATTCCATAAACGAATTTTAACAGGTTCCCTTGAATGAGGTGCGTTAAGTGAAGATTAAGAGAGAAACTTCTCCACCCAAGAGAAAAATTGAAAGAAAAAAAAAAGATAAAACAAAATAACTGCTGAATGCCATTTCATCATAAAATAGATACTATATGTGCTAAGTATGGAGTTCACTTACCCAGAATATGTTACTTATGGCAGTAGGAAATTCTACTTTAAAAGTTCAATAAATATTTGTTCTTCATCTATATATCTGCAATGTTGCTTGTATCTGCATGTATGTAGTTAGAATGTAAGTTCAGAGGTTTGAAAAACTGAGACCTATTGTTGGTGCCCTTCCATGGATTGTTATATAAGTTTTTAATTGCGGTAACCCACACATGCCCATGATGGAGGTTATTATTCCCCTTTGCAGTTTAGTTTGTTATACATTTTGTATTCTCCCTTCCCTGATTACATTCATCTTGTGACTACTCAATCTATCAAATCACCCTTCTGCTCAAAATATGCGTTAGAGCTTCTTTCCTTGCCGGGATGCTTATATCATTTATGTTGCAGCAAAGCAGTCTCATAGCTTGCTTAGCCATGAGATGATGGAGTAGTTACTTCTCAATCTGCAATTTTGGTGGTGTGGTACTGTGTATATGTTTTACCGAATTGTTTATTTCTGGCTTGTAATTGGATATAACACAAGGAAAAAAACATACAATTTGTATGTTGGAGATCCTATAAAATGTGAAGTTTCTGCATTAACTGTTATTATCAAGTTTTCTTTGTTCTGATTGTATGATTTTCTGGTTGGTATGCTAGCTGCATTTAAAGATCTAGTCACCATGTAAATTTTCCTATTGCAGCAAATTTGGATGATAGATGACCTTTTTATTTAAAAATTTTTGGGGTTTCTTTCTGCAGGTGGCGGGTGTCCATGGTTGCAAAACAATTCAATGCCTTATGACACTGCTGCTAGAGATGGACGGAAGCAATTCCCGTTGTACTCAGTTTTTCCTGCAAAAGCAGCAGAAGTTTCCTCTGTACAAGACCTTTTCGAATTTATTTGTGCAGGTCCTCTCATTGAAAAACTGGGCCTCACCCAGGAAAAGATCTCAGAATCTGTTGACAAGTGGTTAGCATATGGGCTGCATCTTTGTAGATTATTTCAGGTCAATGAATTGTACCTCACAGTTCCTCAGAAGGCCAGATTTTACCATTACTATATACCAGTATTCTTATGGTGTGAAGATCAGATTTCTCAGCATAGATCCAAATTTAACGATGGAGAAGATATACCTCCTTTGGTGGTATGTTTGAAGCTCTTTTTGCCAGTAAACAACCTGTATACTTTTCCAGTATATGTTAAAAGCCTTTTGGAGATGTGCATGATCTCATGAATGAAGGATTCCTTGAGACAAGTGTTTCATTCTTTTATCGCCTCAGCAACTGAAAAAATGTTAAGCTATTGGATCCTTGTTTGTTTATTCTCTTTTTTCTTTTTTCTCTAAATGATGCTGACATCTGTTTTAGTAATGCAGATTGGTTTTAGTGCACCACAAGGTTGTGGAAAGACTACACTTGTCTTTGCTCTTGATTACTTGTTCAAAGTCACTGGCAGGTAACTTCTTAAGTTATAATTTAAAAGTAATTTTATTTGCCAGTTGCCTTCTGGTTACATATCAAAAGAGAGGAATAAAGGAAGTGCTAACAGCAATTCAACTTCCAGGAAGTCTGCAACAATATCGATTGATGATTTCTATTTAACAGCTGAAGGCCAGGTGATGCTTTTGGGAAATTATAGGCCATCTTTCTGTTTTCTGTGTGGTTTTCTCATGATTTGACTTTGTAATTTATACAAATTGTAGGCCAAATTGAGAGAAGCAAATCCAGGAAATGCTCTTTTAGAGGTAGATAAGAGGTTGAATTCTTAATATTTATCAACCTGAAAACAGTTTGGTAGTTATTAAAGCTACCAGTGAAATCAAACAGTCTTTATCTTACTATTTTCTTTTTGTTTGTTTTTAGTTCCGTGGAAATGCTGGAAGTCATGATCTTCTATTCTCTGTTGAAACAATGACTTCTCTACTCAACATGACCAAAGAAGGTGATATTCTTGTCAGCTTAAGTTTCTGTCCTTTCCAAACAAGACTAGCATTTTGAATGATTTCGCTGACTTCATGCAGGTACGAAGATGAGGTTACCCCGATATGATAAAGTAAGTGGCTGTACTGTCATTATTGGTTTGAGTTATCAGGGTGGTGGGAAGGGGAAGGAAACAAAAGATATTTAGTTGCTAATGATAAGCTGCTTTTTTCTGCAGTCTGCATACAATGGGAGGGGTGATAGAGCTGATCCTTCAACATGGCCTGAGGTTGAAGGGCCACTAATGGTGAGATCAGCTTCAATACAAAGCTAGCCACCTTTTCAATATAATTTTAGGCTGTCAAAATTTAGGCTGTAATTTTGGATTGAATTTGCCTGATCTTTCTTCCTTAATTTTTCTGTCTTCCTAAACCCTATTCTAGTGTGCTATAACGAGGTAGGTTTTCGAAATACTGACCATTGACACATTTTCAATGTGGTCATTCAGGCTATTTTGTTCGAGGGTTGGATGCTTGGTTTCAAGCCCCTTCCAGTAGAAGTTGTGAAATCTGTTGATCCTCAGGTTCTCTGTCCATTGTTAGGGGGAACAACATTGACATTACTGGTACAGATTCATTATTTCATTGTAGCTCAACTTGATGTTTGATTTTGCAGCTGGTTAAGATAAATGAAAATCTTGAAGCTTATTACGATGCTTGGGACAAGTTCATAAAGGCATGGATTATCATCAAGATTGACGACCCAAGTTATGTATATCAGTGGCGCTTACAGGTTGGGTCTTACATACTTTCTTCTGTATCTGATTGCTATGTAGCTTCATAAGCATTTCTTGTTTTAAAATGGGTTTATTCAACAGGCTGAGATTGCCATGAGGGAGGCAGGCAAACCTGGGATGTCTGATGAAGAGGTAAGCTCGTCCATATACATTTTTTCCCCAATCTTCTGTATTACCTTTGAAAATTATGTGGAATGTATACTGAAACGAACAATTTGTTTTGCTATGTATTTTGCAGGTGAAAGATTTTGTTTCACGATACTTACCTGCGTACAAAGCTTACCTCCCAACTCTTTACTCTGAAGGGCCAAGAGGTTCAGATCCATCGAGACTCCTACTAGTCGAGATTGATGAAGAAAGGAATCCCATCCTAGGTAACTAAATCATGGGTCAGGGTTGAGGATTCTTTTGAAGTCCAATTTTGATTATTTGCAGTACAGTATGTAACCGATTGGCACATGTGTCTGTAAATAGCTTCTTCATAGTTTTGAAGTCAGTTTAATTGTGAATTTAATGGGTTAATACATGTTCTTACCGAAGTAATAATTTCATTTTTGTTATCAATCAAAATCTCAAGGGAATGTCAGAAAACCAGATTTACATTAGCCAGGGTTTTTCAGGTTAATGTAACTATGTAGCCATTTTTTTTGTGATTGGTAGATCAATGATATAGTTGCGAGAAACTGAAAGCATCTTATAACTTAGTTTATGGGTAGTGGTGATTGGTTTGTCAGTTTAAACAGAATATTTTTTGAATTTAACGACTAATTAACTTAGTAGTTTTAAATATTTGAATATGCGAATGTAGAATTATTAAAATCGTAACAAGAAAATCATCCATAATATCTGTTTTTTGGTTGACAAAGGAGCAAAATTACAGTACGAATAATCCCAGAATATGTAAAGATAAAGTCATATTAGCACGTAAATAGGGAGTTCCATGAGGTGTAAAGTAGAGAATCAAAGACATGCTTGTGAAAATGGATTAAAATTTATTAAATTCCAAATTATAATGACAAAACATAAAGATGGCAGTAGATCTAGGCACAGCAGCAGCAGGTAACCTCCACGCAACACTCACACGCCTCATAGCAGCAAAAGCAGCAGCACAGTGTAAACAAACTGCATGCACCCATCAAATTGTGTGTGTAAATATGTGTGTGAGCATAGATTTACGTATACATATATATAAGAGAACTCAAACCAAAAAATAAGTAAAGAAAACAAACAAAAGCAAAATCATATAAAAAAGAAAGAAAGAAAAAAGTGATGATGTAGAAAATATTTCATACAAGGCATAGAGGCAGCCTTTATCCTGATGGCGTCTCTTGACATGATCATAATATGACATCTCTTGTTGTGAAGGAGCCTTCATTTTCTTTCCTTTTCTCTCTTTGGTCTTGTTTGATAGCAGCTTTCTTATATGTACTTGTATATGTGGTTTATATCTGTATATCTACACATTACATTATATACTAACACAAGGGTTTCACAGGGGAGCTTAATGGAAAAGGTTGGATGGGTATTTATTGTGGTAGGTAATGGATATTGGATCGTATAGTAAGCTTCTCCCTCTCTCGTATTCACCAACACAAATTTTATTCACAATTATAATCTCACCAACAACAACAGATTCAGCCATCCCTTATTAAGTGTGCATGATAAATGGTCCCGTCCCGGCAAATAAAATGAATCACAACTAGGTTTTAGGTTTTGTTTGGATTCAGGAGGATGGAAGGTAAAAGCAAATTGATTTTATTTTCTCTTTTACTTGAGTTCTCTCTTTGCTTTATCCCAACTTTCATATAGCTTTTTTTTTTTTTTTTTTCTCTTCAATTCATTTCCCTCCGTCCAAACATGGTGTTTGGATAAATGAAGCGATTTGGACACCTACCCTTTCCCATGGAGTTGTAAAGAAAAACTACAACCACATAAACTGGAGATAAGAAGTTAAACCTGACCATATCTTACCCCCACACCAAATTTACAGTCCCCTAATCTTCCTTAAAAAAAAAAAATTATAATCCCAAATCTAATACTTCAATTTAAAATTATGTTCCTAAACAAAAAAGTTAGTTCTTTTTACATGTTTCTTAGCATATTTCATCTTATTCTCAAATAGTCATTATTTATATTGTTTAAAAGTCAAACAGTCATTATTTGTGTTTATTTCTTAATATTTTTAAATTTTAATCTTATGAATTTATAAATCTTAGATGCTTATAATCTAGAACAAAATAACCCAAATGAAATGGCTCCTAAATTTTTCAAACAATTAATCAAATCAATTATTTCACATAAATTTCTTTATATATATATATATAGTTATATAAAGACTAAAGAGAGATTTGGATAGGAGCCTTGCCGACTGCATGGTTGATCTAAGGTTCTTTTTTTTTTTTTTTTTCACATGTTTGGTAAAGCCTTTGTTCTAGTTTCTTGGCCCCTCACCACGCCTTGCTCTAAAATTTACCAGGTAATTTTGTACCTACATACACGTATACACACACATGTATATATTGTTTCTGTACAATGTCACTTCAATGTCACCGTTCAATTTTGTTCTTTTATATATATATATATATATATATACATGTAATAATAACAATAGCACAAATTTGCAAAGTGACCAGATTTAGCATGAGACAGGAGAGTCACAGGCTGCCGTTGTCGGTCAGGTGATCTTTCTCGTGAGTGGAAAATAAATACAAGGCTCTAGAATTTTTAATCTTTAATTACTACACTAATTATTAATTAATTAAAATCAGTTAAAAATTATAAAACTAATTTCAATAATAAAAGTTTATGAATTTTCTCTTATTTCCATTAATAAATTTCTCAAGTCGAATCCCAGAAATTTGTATATTTGGAAGAAATTAATAATTTTTTGTGAATTTTTATTTCAAAATTTATACGTTATATATTGAAATAATTTTGTTTAATAAGTTAATTTCTTAATAAGATAACTCATTTAAAATTTCTTTATGAAAAATTAAATTTTTTAATCATCTTTTAAGGAAATTTTCTTATATTTAATTAAATTAATATAAATTTAGAACCTATTGCTGGTCTGAGTAGGTAACTTCATGTTCTCTATTCCAAATAATGAAAATTCATACGTCTTACCAGACCCACCAAAATCCAGGTCTCAAATTAGGAAACCATTTACTTTTGTGTGTATATTACACACACACACACACACACACACATATATATATATATATACACACACAAGAGGCTTCAATCAGACTATAAGGAAAGAATGATAGTCCTGAAATTGGGATCAAAATACGTATTATAATAATAATAATAATAATAATACATGGTTATAGGTTTAATTATCTCTCTGTTAATTATTTTATTTAAATTTCTAAATCAAATCAAAACTCTCCACTCACCAAAACAAAATGGTGCATTAAGAGAAAACTGAACCCTATGTACACAGCAATATTAAAATTAACATTGATTATAATCCCTAAATTATCACTATTTGTCGTTGGACCCTTTTCAGCTTGTGCTTGAGCATCTTGGAGGTGTCCCTGGAGCTGCATAAATTGAAAAAAAAAATTAATATATATACACACACACACACATAGATACATAGATACACACATGCATATTTATACATACACACACACGCATAAAGAAGCAACTCACCTAACCCAGTTGCCTCTTTGCTGTTCATCAACCTCAGCCGCTTGCATGATTCAACAAACATTCTGCTCACAACACAAATCAATTCCCACTTATTAATATTCTTTTTTTTCCCTTTCTTTCTTTCAATCCAAACAAAAAAGAAACGAAAAGAAAAGAAAAAACTTACTTCCATGGCACATCCCCAACAAGCATCCAATCACCATCTTTATCTTCATAAGTAGGAACATATTCCACTCCATTCACTTCATCTATAATCTTCTTTTCACTCACAAAATTACCTGCAGTAACAAAAATCAAATCTTACTCATCAATATTTTAATAACCCAAAATTACTTAAACAAATTCGTATACATATATACACACACTTACGTATGGTTAACCAAGAGAACATATCCTCTAGAGCAGTCAAGAGCTGGTTATAGCTGCTGTACAGCTCAAGATCCACTTTTCTCAGATAAGGAGCTCCATCTACCGCCACCTTCACGTATTTACTACTCTTCTTCATCGCATTCTTCCTGTATGCTCTCACCGGCGGCCATCCTACCACTTGTGTCCTTTTACAAATCAATACATTCATCAATTCATTCATGATCTACCCCACACATACATATACCTATATAGACATATATATATATATATACACATTAACTTACTTGGATGCTGGAGATTTAGCCAAGCTGGAGATATCGTTATCATTTTCTGATTTACAACCAGAGGTCCCGAGGTTTAGATCAACAGTCTCCAGAAACCCACGTTTCGTACCCGATTTTGCTCCCCCATCAGCTTTCCCTCCCGGAAAACCTAAGGTCAACTCAGTTGCCTCGAAAGTCAACTCTTTGTTATGGGATTCCGGCGAAGAACTCCCGTTTTCTGGTGACATTTCTTGCTTCTAGTCTAAAACTTTTTGTGGATTCCGAAAGAGAGTGTTTTCTGCAAAAGTGAGGTCTAAGTGTTCCAAAAACGTTCAGGTTTGTGTTTGACGAATATACACATATATATAGAATATAAAGGAAAAAGAAGGTGGCCGGCAAAATGATGGAACCATACCTAGATCGACACGTGTCATGATAATAGCGGTTGCGATTTAGCCACGTCGAAGGGGAATTCCCGTGTGAGATTTTTGAGTGCGTTCAGATTTGGGCCCCCACTAGGTCGGCCCGACCCAAGTCATTTTCATTCTATTTATAATCACAATAAATAAAAATATATCTTTAATTAATATATTGATTTTTCTTTTTTTTTTGCATCTTTCAAGATCTTTTCTTCTAGATGGATGAAGTCTTTTTTTACTCTCTGTTTTTTTGTAATTTATTAAATTATTTTATGGGAATTTCGCTATATCTATTTTTTATTTAAATATCCAATATAATAAAATTAAATTGCCGTTAATCATAAATAATCATTAATTAAAAATATAAAATTTATTAATTAGAAAAAGCACGGGCCCCTGTGTTTCCAGTTTAAAAAAAAATTAAAATAAAAAACAAGGACAACGTGGGTCCCATGATTACCATGTGACAAATGTCTCTTTGTCGGAAAGCTTTTCCCTTCAATTATTTTATTTAATATTTGAAGTAATTTAAACTAATGGTGGTGATTAATTACTAATTCTTTTAAAAAAAAAAAAAAAAACTTTTATATTTTAAATTCATATATTTTTATACATAAAAATATGCGATTTACATAAATATATGTGATTTTAGAGTTATTTATAATATTTAAGAGTAAATAAAATAATTTTCTAAATGTCATAATTGTTTTTATAACTTCAAAGCATATATGGGTTATCAGTTTATATACATTTAACTATCATACATATTTGTATACATAAATATAAAAATAAAAACTATAAAAAAAATTTAAATATAAATATAAAAAAGTATATCCTAATATTTACTATAATTATCATCGATTTAGAAAAATTTAATCGACATCATTAGATGAAGAAATTTTATCCCGCGTGATCAATTAGATCTTAATTTAAATCAATATTATATTATATTATATATATATATAGAAAACATTTGTATACACTTCAATTCCAAATATTATGTTTAATATGGGGACCCAATTAAGTAGACTTTGTCTTTGTGTATTATGGAGAATCATAGAGTTCGATATAGAAAGGAGAAAGATCAAACAAAGGAATCAAGTACTTGAAGAATGGGATTTAGTTGCTTTTCAACATTATCAACTAATTTATCATTGTGTGCCTCACCTTCCAACAAAATAAGAGAAGAGATCATCATTATACTTGGATCATCTATACATATATATATATATTATGACAATACATATCAAGTCTAATTTTAATTAAGAAGGAAAAAAAAAAGAGAATCTAAACCTTGGCAATTGAAATATAAATTTTTATATTTTCTTTCAAAATAATACATAACTCAAATTCAATTTCTTATTTTTTAAAAAAAAAAAAATCAAAGTACCAACTATATATATGATATATACAATTGAAACAATATTTATACATGGTCTAACATAATTAAAAAAAAAAAAAGGCAGTGGCAATGATGAAATGAGCTTTGAGAGGCAATTTAGCTTAGAAATTAGTAAATAAAACACATAAAGAAACTTTAGGATGTAGATGTCTCACACCCTATAAATACAATCACTTAATTTCTTGGTTTGATGAGACAAATTAATTTCTAATTTGTTGGAATCATTCCAAATTTTATTAATAGAAAAAAAAAAATACCCATATCTTTTTATACATCAATTATAGTTTCTAGAAAATACCCATGTTTATATATATATATATATATATATATATATAGGACTGTTTATACTTTAGGAAGAATTAAAATTAAAACCAAATTGCACACCACTGATTGGATGTAAATGCAATTAATTAATCATAGACTCGTGTATATATATATATATATATATATATGTAAATTAAGCAATTAAGTGGACTTAATGGCAGAGAATTTTTGATTCCCAAATAATGGTTTATTATTAATATTTTTAAATTCAATTGCAATGAGCAAGAAGCTATCTATCAGATCAGGCTTACATCGGAAATGGAGAAAGATAAGATTATGTTTGTAACAAATCCACACCCACTAAAACAAATCATAAAGTAATTTAAAAATAAATACCAACTTCATTATGTCGGGATCAAATAATAAAATGTTAGTTTAGTTAGTTGAAGATTAGATATTTTTAGTTATATTCCAACCGAGACATATTAGATTCTGCTCCTGACTCCTCATCTTAATTAATTAATTACTTAATTAATTAAATTTGTCATGATTAAGAATCTGAGAACGTGGGCTTTGCTTTCTTATCCTGATTATCATTTTTCAGTTTGACCCGCCATTTTTTTATTATTATTTTTATTTTTGGACGACTAAAAATGTATATAGACAAAGTGAGTAATTTTAAAATAAATTATTGTATTTTATAAAAATTAAAATATAATAATAAAAACGCATTCGATCATCTTAAATGTGTTTTAACATCTCATTTCATTTATAAAAGAAACACAAAATTCTCATTTTAATGAGCCTTACATCAACTAAAATTTCAAAATTCTTATGTATAATAATTAGATAGCGAGAACAAGTGAGTCGAAAAATTTAAATTTTTTTTAATGAACCTCTCAATCGCGTTATGACTGTATCACCTCAAAATAATATATAATTCTAATTTTTTATTTTTTATTTTTCTTAATGAATTAAATTCAATAAAAATGACTTTCTTATCAAATATTCTTACATGAATTTTTTTTTTATTTTTTATTTTGTATTTTGCCGAATATGCGTTCGTAATTTTAAAGAGATTAAATCTAAGATCAGAGACTCATGGAGATTTACAGATATGTAGATGGAGACAAATTTAAAAGTTAAAAATGGAGTTTGATTCCAACATTGCATGGGACTCATCAATGAAGAGGAAGAAAATTTTCGTTTGGAGACTTTGTGGTTAAATGAAAAGGATTATCATGGGATTTTGGAATCATCTTGGGAAAAGATGCAAGCTCTCTCTTATAATAAAGTGGAAAGGAAAATAAAGGCTTGTCCAAAGGCACTATCTCTATGGCATAAAGAGCTGATTGGCAATGTACAACATAAGATTGTGAATGCCATATGCTTTTCCAATGAGTTACATCGAAAGTTGGAGGTGGAGTATTTAGGTGAAAGTGTACAACAGAAGAACCAATGTGGGCTCAGTGGTCCAAAGTAGATTGGCTTTAGTGTGGGGATAAAAACATAAAATTCCTTCATGCTAAAGCTTCAGAAAGACCATCTTTAAAATAGAATCTTCTGTATAAAAGTGACAATAGAGGGAGTTGGGTTTACTGAAGCCAGACAAATTGAAGATATCTTCTATGAGTATTTCTCAGAAATCTTAGAATCTTGCTAAGGTGGTTCATTCATCTCAACCTCCTGCTTTCACTCTAGAGAAGCTTATTTATAACAAATAATGCTCTCATTGCTATGTATTATCAGAAAACTAACCAGGGATGTACCCTTTGCTCTAGAATTGGATAAAGACAGACATATGATAGAGTGGCTTGGCTGTTCCTATAAAACATGCTCTTAAAACTTGGGTTTTGATGATGGAATGCACAACACCTATTTCATATTCTTTGCTGATAAATAGAAAATCAACCTCTGTTATTCATCATGTAAGGAGTATTTGCCATGGTGACCTTTTATCCCTTAATCTTAACTGAAGTTTCTTCTCTCACAAAAAAAAGAGTAATAGCAATGATTTTTTAACATTGATAATAAAACGAATAAAAATACAAAACAAAAGTAGCATACTAATATAAACGCAAATAAAATTTTAAATCAAATAAAGCCGGTGCATTTTTTGGAAGTAGAGGTATCTACCAGCTTGTATAGTCAGTTCTATACACCAAGAAAGATGGAGTTCCAATATAACTGGATGCTAATGCTTTTCCAGCTAAGCTTGGCTGGGAGAATGCCAACTCCGATTTCTCCAGAACAAACCCTTTCCAGAAACTTCTCCTGCACAAGTGAGTTTAAGAAACTAATCAAGCACAAATCATATCTAACAAGTTCACATTGAAATCCAGCCAACAGTTTCCTAATCATGACATCGATTCTAGGCTCAAAAAGATTATTGAAGGGTTCGCTTTCTAGCTGGGTTAACGATTTTGGCCTAGTGGTCAGGATTCCATCCATCTGTTATGGGAGAACTACGGTTCAAAATAATGCAGGCTAGTCCGCTAATGATAAACAAATTTCATGTAACAAAAAAAGAAAAGACTGCATAACCAAAGTGCTGGTGAGGCATCCTCCATATGTGAAGTTTGTATGAAAAATTTGAGCCATGACTAAACTCCCTAACGATCAACCAAAAAAAAGGCAGTCATTTATGCATATAAATCAGCTAGATTTATAAAATAAATGCATAACAGTCGCAACGACATCATAAATATCTTACGAGAATTAGGGTGAAAGGATCATATCATTAAATTAAGGTGACAGATTTACCTCAAGGCATCCAGCAAGCAAGAGGCAACACCTTTTCTTCTGTTAGAGGGTGTGACCCAAATGGCTCTAACACCACAAACAGCAGGTGTAGCTTCCCTCTCACACAAAATTACTCCACTGTTATCCCCATTGGACATTTCAGGTTGGTGAGCAGAACTAGCTCTTTTCATGACTTCCCTCTTCAAAATAATTTCCCCAAATTGGAGGGTGGCTGACTTCAATCTTTTTTTGTTGATGTTATCACCTGGACATTTTTCATCATCCGAACAAGAAATGACTTTGAACGCCTCCTTTATTGATTCTGAAACTAAACAGCCAACAACTCTTTGGGAGGAAATATACAGATAAACCTGCAAATGTATTAGGGATTAAACAAAACAGAGTCTGCTAGTAAGTACAGAAATACAGCCAGAGAAATTAAACACGTAACACAGATATTAATCCGATAACTAGAAGATAAAAGAAGAAGAGAAACAACATTGAAGAAAACAAACCACAAAGAGATTTGAATGGTAGTAGAGAAGTGATGGTTTTAGAAAGAAAGGAAAAAAGACAAATTGCTTCAATATGCTATGATGATCACTCTGCACCACTACTGGAATATGCAAAAAAATCCAGCTGTTCGTGGTAATTTATAATCTATTAATATTTAAAAGTTACCTTACAAAGCTTATGAAGAATCCATCCCTCACCAAGCTCTATCTCCATCATTTTCACAACCTCTTTAACCTGCCAATATAATTTTTTCCAGTAACCATACATTTATTGCTAGACCAAAACCATCTTTGTATGATAACAAACAAGAGAAACAAAAAACTTAAGACTTAATGATCATGAAAATAAAACTTCACAATTTAAACCTTGTTTCTCTGTGCAGGAGAGTCACAATCTAACACCAAAACAACTCGTCCACCTATGGTGCTAGGGACAGAAACTACTCTTTCCCTGCGCCAACCCTGTAAAAATTGAGTCAAGAAAAAATGGCCAACCTAGGACCATGTTGAACAAAATAACCACAGTTTGCAAAAAATAGACCTTGAACTGAATTCCCCTAGTGTAGTCTTGGTGAAATGCATTGTGGTTCTTCTCATCCTCCTCTTCTCCAGGAGCATACTTGACTCCACATGTAGAGCACGTACGGAGAAGAAAATCAGATTGTCCCAACTCTAGATGGACCTGAGCATAGCTTCGCTTCTTGTTCAGTACTTTGCTAGCTCTTGCTGATTCCAGCCTCGAGAATAAATCTTGGGTTATGAGTTTATCATGAACTGATTCCTTATTTGCTTCACTTCTTTTGTCCACAAGCCAAATCCAAAAATGCAGAAACATAAGTAATCTCCTAATTGTCGATGAATCAGAAATTTCTACTTTCCTCTACTCTTTTCCGCCAACCAACAAGAAAAACCAAATCCCAACCAATTGGCTACCAACATGAGACTCAGAGATAGAAAGTTATGAAAAAGTAAATTAAGAAACTTAATACCCGTCATTTATTGAAGTTCTACGCCTGTAGGTATTGACAAATTTATGCTCACTCTTCTCCCAGATCACGAGTTCATCAACTCCTTCCTCAAGAATTGGAGGTTGATTTGATGGCTTTGGTACAGTCTGGGAAGGTGAACTTTTGAAGAAAGAACTGATTTTGGATTGCATGAATGACAATATGTTCTATTCAAACAAAAAGGGAGAAACAAATCCAAAAAAAGTTAAGTTACATATTAAAAGAAAAAAATAAAACTCCTACCTGAAATTAAGTTCATATGATTACAAACATATTGTAATATTTATAAATAATTTATAAAACACAAAATAATATTGGAATAGTTATGTGGAAAAACAAACCAAGAAAAGAAACGGTATACAGAAAAAGAAAAATGTCTCAACCAAGCGCAAAACCATCCATCCACACATACCAAAAGTTTTTTCAAGGCTAAAGAAGAGCCATGTTCCTCTCAAGGGTTTAAACATCTCCTAAAAAGTGATTGCATAGCCCATGACAAATTTGTGCATCCCCATTATAAAATAATATGCAAAGGGAAGTATCTAACATACATTTTTCTCCTATATTAATCATTCAAGAGGAAATATAGTGGACCATAAAAAGAAATGGACAGAAACCAAAGGAGCATCATGCTTGAGAAAGAATAAGATTAGAAACATGCAATGGACAGCAAGACAAACTATAAACATAGCCTTAAAATCCTTTATTCTAACAATTTAAAACATTTCTCATAATTCTAAACGAGAATAATCCTAATATGAAACTAGTGCAAGTAGTTATAAGCAAATGACAGTAGAGAGAAAGAGGAAGTACAGAAACAAAAAATTCAGCCTATCCTATTCATGAAAAGAGAACAAAAAAAAAAGACAAAATGATTTATTAGCAAGGAATAAAATTCAAACTTAAAATTTAGTTGCACACCAACAGACTGCTCTAAAAAATGAAGAAAAGAATGGAAATTAACAGCAAAGCCAAAGCATTAAGCCACTGATGCAATCAAAATGACAGCAAGGTACTCCAAAAATATGAAAAATATCATCCTTCAAACAAATTTGGATAATTGGAGCCGCAACCGACTTTATTGAAGGCGGACTCAGATGCAACAAGTGACACTGGTCAAATTAGAGTTCCAAACCTGTGAATGAATTGGACAGGAAGGTGTGAGGCACCCATCGGTGTGCACTAAATTATTTATAATCCTTGTCTGCGTGCAAAGTGTTTATGTCCTCATTTATGTGCACATGCACACGTGATATCCATATGCACATAAACTAAATGTTGGTTTGGGAAAATCAAATACACCCAAAAATGAAAATAAAGCTAAAAACAATGGAAGAAAAGGGATATAACTTAAACGAAATAATGAATCTCTGAATTCCTTTCTCCCTTTATGTAGGTGTATTCATCAGTCAAAAACCAGACTCAACTAGACTGGACCTAGCATCAAAGTAGCAGAAACATGTAGACCGAGGTCCAGACGAGTCAAATTTCAGTTTGAAGTGGTCCAGTTTTCGAGAACAGACCAAGATGTCAACACCCGTGCTTTTAGGTGTCTTTCCTTTCTACACGGTGTTATTCCTTCAATATTTGCCTCATATTTTTCAAGAGCCATTTCCTCCAAAGAAAAAGACACGAGTGACAAACACCAGAAATCAATTCAACAATAAATTCAAATGAATGCTATTAATAATAATAACAAAACAAAATAACAGAAGAAAGTGAACTGATACAAGTCATATCCCAAATCGTTAGTATATTAATAAAGCTACAAAGCAAGGACGTTGGAGTTATGGAATAGGAATCTTTACAAGGCAAAATCTGAGGGAACTCGTAAGCCATCTAAACTACCCATTCAAACTACAGCAAAGTGAAAATATAAACAAAAGAAAGGAAACAAAACCGTTACCAAACAGCATTGATTCAGTTACTCACCAAAAATAATTATAGGAAAGGTTAAAATGACACTCGGTTAAACAAACACGAAGATCTAATCTGAACCTTTAACATGGACTTAATTCATCAGCAATCAGTACAAGTAATGTTATAATAACAATCAACTCAGTAAATTTATTCCCAAGAGTTTTGTCAAAGCCTTTCATTTCTCAATGTCCAGAAACTGAAAAAAAAATAGAGGAAAACAAACTGGACAATGATACTGTCACAACATGGGTGACAAGGTGCTAAAAACATACTGCTTAGAAATAATTTTAACTTAAAAAATTGTTTGGGTCGCTACTGATCCTATTGGAAGGAAGTGGGATCTGGAATGTAAAAAATAAATGGGTCTAATTTTAGAGATTCCCGATTCCGACTATGATATGGGGTGGGAAGGTGTGAGGCACCTAATCCACAATATAAGCCAATAATTGACTTAATTTGTATGCAAAATTAAGATTCTATTTATGTGTAGGTGTGTGGTAGTAACATCATTCAAGAAGAAAAATTAGTAATTACAGGCCATATTTGGGGAAGAGGATTAAAATACACCAAAGGACATAAAAATGAAAATTAAACATAAAAAAAAAAAATTAACAACATTATATAGTCTTCTCTTTTCAGGCTCCACGCACACTCTTTTCTCCAAGCTCTTCACCATTTCTCCATTAATAATAGAACAAATGCAATACCAAGGAAATAATAGTGCAAGAACATTCAGGAGGAGCAAAATCACTTTTTTTTAAAAAAAATTACTTGAATTTTTTTTATCCTTTTATTACTTGTTATTTTTTAATACCTTTTTGTTAAAAGGAACTAAGCCTCCTAAACCAAGATACAAGGTAATATTCAAACGAAGTCTTAAATTAGCATATCCAAATTCTATTAGTCTAAGTGTCTTGATCCAGATGCAAAGAGCTAATGCCTTATCCTACTTTATTTAGTCCACAATCATTATTCTCTATACCCATGAAGAAAAGCAGTAAGTTTAATTTAATGCATTAGTTCATATGCAACCAACACTAGTGACCATTATAACCTTTTATTCTGTAAATGAGAAAAAAGTTATCAATATCACCTCTATGCAACTAAACAGAAAATTGATAATGCTTCTAACCCATATGACCCATGAATAACAACCCGAAACAAAATAGTAAACTTTGATCTTTTTTTTTTCTGAAGCTGCAAAATGCCAACGGTTCTCATTAATACTTGTAAACAACAGTGCAATAGCTTCAGCTGTAAAATCCAAAGCTCATTTGGACATTTCAACAAACACCTTTCAAGCGTACAAGTAAACCTTAGTAAATGGTTTGAACACACTCACTAATTACACCAAATAAACCATACTACCATTCAAAAATCAAAACATGGAACTACCGTTGGAGAGGAATGTACCTGTCTCGATATAGACCTTAAAGAAAACAAAGGGCTTGTCACCGGCGATGGACGCGAAAGGGAGGATTTTCAGTTCTTCCTCCACCCTCTCTCTGTTCCTCTCCCAGTCGCGTTCCCCTTCTGTTTCAGTATTCAAAAGCTTAGCTCCTCCCTCTCGGCCAGCCTCTCGCTTCCCCCTTGTTCACTCCTTTTTCAGTCGCTCTCCGGCAAACCCACCAACCTCCCCTCTCAATCGCGCTCCCTCGATTTTTCCCACCTTTTCGTTTTTATAATTTTCTTCTCTTTCATTTTCTTTTTATTTTTTATTTTTCTCTTTTTTTTTATTTAATTTTCTATTTCCTCTTTTTTTTTTAATTGTATTTTCTCTCTTTTTTTTTTTAAATCACCTTCATTTTTTTAATTCACATAATAATAATAATAATAAATTTAAATTTTAAGAAAACTTAAAAAATTAAAATTTAGTACAGACAAAATTAAAATATTACATATATTTATAAAATATAAAATGAGGATTGTATCATTTAATTTTGAAGCTTCTACTAAATTTTGAAAGGCCAGGAAGATATTGGACAATTGAAGCTGCTTCGCAGTGAGATATCTAAATTTAACCCACCAATATAATATTATTACAAGAATATCAATAAATTTACTCATTTTTAAAATTCTAATCATTCATTTCTAGCCACAAACTATGCACTATCATATTTAATAAAAATTAATTTACCTTTATCCTCCAACCGATTCCATAGCTACTACGTACCAAACAAATTCATAATGGAATTGGGTACAACTTACTTTATATATCACCGACCTAAACACCTTTCACACCCGTGAAAAACTATAAAAACATATGATTCACTAAATTTACCAATTCCTCACAAAAGAAAACTATATATAACGATTAGAGATATTAAATCGAATATTATACTTATGTAAGTAATCTAAAACTTATATTTTAATAATTGTCAAATAAAAATGTTGATCTTATGAAAAATTAAAAACTTTCAAACCATCGAATTTAAATTAAAACTACTACTAACAAAATTTTTGACATTCATTCATTAAATTTTGACTATAATCTTCTTTCAGGTTTGGAACCCTGACGCAGAAGAATTCTGAAAAATAGTATTACAGTGAACTTCAGACTGAAGACGAATCCAAGAAGCTCAATAGGCTAGTTTCAAGTTCGATCAGACATGAAATCAGGTATAGCCACCAGCCTAGATAGAACGGGTGGGGGAAGAAAAACTAGGAGCGAGCCACATTCAAGAGGATTGTCAAAGGCCCTCTCAAGAGAGCAATTTTGTCATTGAATCGATGGAGGGAAGACTCCTTCGGTAGGTGCCCCTTTTTTTTTTCTTATTTCGGCTTTGATTGAAAATACTAGACAAGAAAGGAAAACTTTCCTGCCTTTCAAGCCTTACTAAGTAAAGGAGGGTGTGTTGTTGGCTGCTTTAACCCCACTTCTGCTCAACATCGATCCTCTCACATACTTCTTCAAGCAGCGAAACACTCAATGCCCAAAGCAGTTACACGTTGTTAATTTCATACTCCTCCGATAGAGTTAACAAAGAGAAAGTGAATTGTCTAGTCTTACTGTCTTTCAAGACGATCACTGAATCTTTCACGATGTTTTGGTGGCAGGTACTAGTACATCAAAACCTTAGAGAGAAGTAATTCATACTAAATCTCTATATCAATCTA